>NC_092770.1:29830576-30130576 GCF_047496795.1 Chiloscyllium punctatum | reverse complement strand
CTGGGTTCGAATCCCACAGATTTGATGGTGAATTTGAATTCAATAATACTAAAATTAGAGTCTACTGATGACCATTAAACTACTTTCAATTGTCAGAAAAACCTATCTAGCTCGCTAATGTCCTTTTCAGGGAAGGAAATCTGCCATCCTTACCTGGTTTGGTCTACATGTGACTCCAACCTCACGGTAATGTGGTTGACTCTCATTTGCCCTCAGAAATGGCAGAGCAAGCCACTCCATTCAAAGGCAGTTAGAGATGGGCAATACATGCTGACCAAGGTAAAAACAATGACTGCAGATGCTGAAAACCAAATACTGAATTAGTGGTGCTGGAAGAGCACAGCAGTTCAGGCAGCATCCAACGAGCAGCGAAATCGACGTTTCGGGCAAAAGCCCTTCAAGTGACACAACATGTCCCACAAGTGAACAGAATTTCCATCTTTAATAGATCAGCTAGCCAATTTTAGTATTTCTACTTTCTATCCATTCATTTTATTTTCCTTCAATATTTCAAATTAGAGGAAGCAGCATTTTTTTCACTCTTTTGACCATACTGTTTCCGTTGTGTTCAGATATTATCTGTCTTCAGCCCAGTTCTCTCTAACTTTTTGAAATCTTAAACTCTGAATTTCTGCTGTGTCAGATTAGGCGCTTACCATTGGAAAGCTAAGGAATAGTTCTTTGAGAGGTTTAAGGAATTTGTGATAAACTTGTGTACGGGCAAAGAAAAAAGGTCAATGGGACAAGTATAGAAGCTGGCAAAGAGCAAATGCTAAACTTCAGAACCGCAAATCCACAGAGGACTGAAGTACAAAGATGGAATTGGAGGAATGAGAGACTTAGACAACTGCAGCATTGAGCATCCCCCAGAGTGGAAAAAAAAATACAAGGCCTGCTGGAATTCTCCAGGTCCAGTGGAGCTGGTTTTGGAGATGGGGAGAGGGGAATTAAGAAATAGAGCTGGTGTTGGAGGTAGGCAAAGAGGTAGGGAAATTTGGGGGGGGGGGGGGGGTGGGGGGTAGGGTTGGAGGTAGGGAAATTTGGGGGGGTGGGGGGTAGGTTTAGGAAATTGGGAAGCCTGTCCACCAATGTGTTTTGGTGTCTCGCATGGTTGCCAGAGCTGGTGGCACAGCAGCAAAGGTAACATTGTTAGGTAGGACCTGTTCAGAGATGTTATTACGCACCTCTGGAGTAGGTGAAACCTTAACCTGGACCTCCTGGCTTAGAGATAGGGACACGACCAGTGATGGGCAAATCAATAAGACAATTAGAGAGTGCTTTAGTGGCCGTTTAACTGAGTGGAGTGTAGTTCTGGAAGAATCATGTAACCCCCTGGCTGTGTTTTCACTTGAAGTTAGGCTGCATTGCTGGTGGCCAACATTACAGGTGAATGAGATTTAACATTTTTGGGAACAGTCAATCTGAACAGGATTCTGTTTTCAGTTTCTCACCAATAGCCACTTTCTGACTGCATTGTAAATATTAATTTCCAATTGGAAACAATGTGACGAGATACAAGCCACACTTCAAAAGAATCTCTCCCTTTCTGCCACTGACACTGTGCACATGTGCAGGACGTACTCAACACATTGTGTTGTGGTGCAAATAAACAGCTTGAAATAGACGAAAACACGTGGAAAAGCTCAACAGGTCAAGCAGTATCTTTGCAGAAAAGGGATTAACCTTTCTGGTTGATGACTCTGTGATCTTAAAGAGGCAGTTAATTAACAATCCACCTTGTTCAGGCCATTGACCTGAGACGTTAACTAGGTTTCTCTTTGCAGATGCTTCCTGACCTACTGAGGCTTGCCAGCTTTGTTTTCTTTTTTTTAAAAACTATTTCAGACTTCCAGCATATGCAGAGCTTTGCTTTTGTGGTGGCTTTCAATGATACAGGCAAGAAAAAAACTGGGACTGCTGTCTTCACCCTGTTTGGTGGGGCGGTTGTGGAGATGCATGTTCACAACCATCACAGATCTCCATTGGCTGGGTGTCAGCATCATTCCCTCCTGATCACTCTATGGCTGCTGCCAATGGATGCCACTACCCTGAACTCCTGACTTTGATACCCGACTGTGGTTCCCAACTGGTTGGTGAACATAGAGGTGCTCCTTTAATTGGCCACCTCCCATACAATCATACACTATTGACATGAGTAAGATTGTGGAAATTAACCCAATGTAAGTCTTGAAGGTTTGAGTCAAGTACTCAAAGGGAATACAAGCAGGCAAGAGTCACATGTGGAAAGATGCATTTTATTATTTTGCCTTCCTACAAAGTCATGTGAAAATTGACTAATGTTAAATTCAATTTCTTTTCAATAGGTTGCTGTCTAGGTTTGAATCAATCTAGACAAGACTGGTGTATTTTCCCAATTGAATCATTGTTTCAGTTATATTGAGGAAACTTAATGGATCTTCTCAACATTATGATCTATTCTCCATTAGAAACTGGCAATAAGTGATGTCTTAAATAGTCTGCTTCAATCACTGTTTTTTGTTTTATTTCTATGATTTTCATTTGAGATTGATAACTTATTGAAAAATTACTGTGGTTTCTCAGTTGTGTGAAGTTGTCTATTTCTGATGGGAGCTGACATTTTATGGCAATTTCGAAACTGAAATGAGGGAACCCAACTGATCTTGTTGAAAATTAAAATGTTTTTAACTCTACAACTGGAACAATTTGTGCAGAAGGAATCAATAGTGCTGAAACTGAAATTGCTGGAGCAACTCAGCAGGTCTGGTAGCATCTTTGGAGAGAAAGCAGAGTTAACATTTTGAGTCCAGTGACGCTTCAGAACTCAGCAGCTGGGAAAAAGGTGGTATATATGCTGAAGACAGGGGAGTGTGTGTGTGTGCTTTTTTTTGGGGGGGGGGGGTTAAAGAGTGAGTGAGGATAGATGGAGTCGAGCCCAGAGACACAGATATGAAAGGGGTAGGCAGATAAAAGGTCCTTTAGTAGTAAGCCAGGACACAAGATTTGATTTGATTTATTATTGTCACACGTACCAAAATAGTGAAAAGTATTGTTTTGCATTCTAACCAGACAAGTCAGACTCTACATACATCAGGGTAATAGAATAGAATACAAAATAGTGTTCCAGCTGCAAACAAGATGCAGAGAAAGATCAACTCTCATATGAGAGGTCTGAGTTTTAGATTACTTACAGTATGGAAACAGGCCCTTCGGCCCAACAAGTCCACACCGACACGCCAAAGCGCAACCCACCCATTCCCCTACATTTAACCCCCCCTACTTAACACTACGGGCAATTTAGCATGGCCAATTCACCTGACCTGCACATCTTTGGACTGTGGGAGGAAACTGGAGTACCTGGAGGAAACCCCCAAACTCCACACAGTCAGTCGCCTGAGTCGGGAATTGAACCCGGGTCTGTTCATAAGTCTGTAACAGCGGGGAAGGAGCTGTTCTTGAATCTGTTGGTATGTGTTTTCAAACTTTTGTATCTTCTGCCCAATGGAAGAGAGCATAACCGGGATGGGAGGGGTCTGTGATTATGTTGGCTGCTTTCCCAAGGCAGTGAGAATTTTAGATTGACTCCATGGAAGAAAGGCTGGTACAATGACAACATTCAAAAGGTATTTGGATGTGTACGTGAATAGAAACGGTTAGAGGGCTAAGGGCCAAATGGGACTAGATTAATTTGGGTCAGCATAGACAAGTTGGACAAAAGGGTCTGTTTCCATGCTGTACATCTCACTCGATGACACTAAACACCATGTTTTCCTCCTGCTATCAATTCTGATTAACAGACTCAACGTTAACTCTCTGCTTTTTCTCCACAGATGCTGCTAGACCTGCTGAGTTTTTCCAGCAGTTTTTGTTTAAGACCTGCAGCATCCACAGTTCTTTGTCTTGTTGTGTTGATATTGCTGTATTTGACTAAAAGGTGCTTTCATCTTCCATTCCTTTACTCAGATACAATAAAAGGCAAATTGATTTGAATAGAAACTTCCCTGATGCCTTTGAAAATAACACTTTATTATTAGAATTGGAAACCAGTGCAATAATGGATTGGATTGAAAAAAACGTGGCACGATTTGAAACAGAAACCAGAGCAATAATGAGGTGGATAATGAATGAAACCTTTGTTCTATCTACAAGTTTGCACGGAGGGGCTCTTGTTGCCAGTTATCCATATGACAACATACAACCAGGTAATGTAGCTGAAACACTGCCTTTTTGAAAAGGATGCAAATTAATTGTACAGTTATTAACACTATGTTGATCACTTGCTTTGTGTAAAGATACTGAAGATTTATTCTATGATATTTAAAGTTTACTATTTAACATTACTGCATTTTAATGCATTAATTATTTGGACTTTTTTTTTGGAAAGTTCTGTGCTTTGAAGTGATAATTATATTCTAATTCATGACTGGGACCCATTTTCTTTTACTCATAAATGTGGGTGTTGCCTTCTAAGCCAGCTTTTATCCCTAATTATCCAGAGGGCCGCTCAGAGTCATCCACATTACTGTGGGTCTGGAGTCACATGTAGGCCAGACCAGGTAAGGGCAATTGCCTCCCCTAAAAGATATTTGTGAACCAGGTGGGGTTTTCCTAACAATTGAAATGGTTTCATGATCATCATTAGACTCTCAAATTCAGACTTTTATTGAATTTAGATTCCACAATCTGCCATTGCAGGATTTACACCCAGGTCCCCAAAACATTATCTGGGTCTCTGGATTAGTAGTCCAGTGATAAAACCACTAGGCCATTAAATGATGGTCCAAAGCAGCCTCAATAGTAGAACAGGCAAAATGTGTCTGTATCTCACTCGCAGCAGATGGAAAGTGTTGCTTGTTATCATGATTCAACATGTCCTGTGGACATTGATGCCGCGTGCTCCTGGACTTGAACCTAGCTGTGCACAGACCAGCAAGTGTTTTCCTTAATGAAGCCCTCTCCATAGGCATGCAGGCAAAGCTCCTGTAAATCCACTTCAAAGAATCAGAGGTAGTATTTTCTCCACTTTTGACTGAAGTCCAAGGAAGGACAAAGAAAATGCTTTAAAGACATATTGGAGCTTACCCTGAAGCATGGTGAGAGATGAGGCAGCTACCAAACATTCAAATTGGTGACCACTTGACTATCAAAATGCCTCATGCTTTGGCTCAGTGAGGATGCAGGTTGGTGGCTGTGATTTAAAGGAAAAAAAAGCACATCATGTAACAACCAAAGCACAATACTGTACTGGGGATGCTGGAGACAATGAGAGAGAATGCTAAAGAAACTCAGCAGGTCTGGCAGCATGTTGAGAGGAAAAACCATGAATGTTTCCGATTCAATGTGATTTCTTCAGTTCTGAAGAAAGAATCCTGGTTGATGGGAACCCACTATGCCAGATGTAGGATCGCCCAGACAAAATCCTATCTTATACATTTAGGAGATTGAGAGTACATTATGGAAATGGGTTGGACTAGCCAAGTTGAAGGGGCAGGTTGGCCATTGAGCCAAAACCTGCAATGTAAAGCAAGACCACAGCATCATTACCATCTGGTAGTCAGAGTAATTCCAAGTTAAAATCACGCAACACCAGGTTATAGACCAACAGGTTTACTTGGATGTACAAGCTTTCTTTGTCCTGCTCCTTTGTCAGGTGGCTGATGAAGGAGCAGCACTCCAAAAGCTTGTACTTCCAAATAAACCTGTTGGTCTATAACCTGATGTTGTGTGATGTTTAACTTTTGTCTGCCCCAGACCTACACCGACATCTCCACATTAGGAGTAATTCCAAACATTTCTGCACCCATACTGCCAGATCAACCTTCAATTTCTCTGACCATTCAGTTACACTTTAAAGTCCACCAACATTCTTAAAACTTAATCTCGAATTTGCTATGATGTGTTTGCAGTATAATTGCTTTAACTCCATGACATTCACCGATTGTCTGTCTGAAACAGATCACTGTGTTTATTCTTGAGATTTCTTCAGCTTCATAACTAAACTTGAGTTCCTCCCTCTCTGTGAAAGCCATAGGTTACTCTGGCTACAGCAGGTGTCCTGATGATGATGTCTTTGTGTATCTTGCGAAGAATTATTCTTACAGCCACGCCACCATGTACAATGGGGATGAATGTGAAACCACCCCAAATTTCAAGGATGGAATTACCAATGGAGCTGATTGGTATTATTTTTCAGGTAAATCTTGTAGCTAACTGTTTACAAATCAGATTGTGATTATCTTTAATTCCTACCCAGAATGAATACAAAGAACCATGATGGAGAACTCTGATATGCAGGTTAATTACCTGCTTATTTATTGGGTGGGTGGGGGGGCGGGGTGTATAAGTCAAAGTTCTTGTCCTTTTTCAAAACATCTGTCCCTTGCAGATCACTCAGAAATAAATTTTGTTTTGTAATCCAGTAGAACCCTCTTCAACACTATGGGATGAAAAAGTCAAATTTAGCGATTATTTTTAACCAGTAAACAGCTGGGATAAATTTAGTTTTGCAAAGGCTCAAATGTAATTTGACTGTGTTCTGGACTGCTGTTAAACTGGTTTCCAGACTTGTTTTGGAAACCCATCTGCCCACAGCTAAGCAGGCATTACCCGGGATGAGAAATGACTTAAGCAGTGATCATTGGAGGCTGCAACCTGACGAATTTTTTCCCCTCATTTTTACCTGGAAAGGGCAGGATGCTCCTTTAGCTTCATGGTGCTGCTCTGGGCACCATGCTGTGTTCCAACATTCGTAGCCATCACGTTTTAATGATGTAGGGATAAAAAAAACTAACTTTCCATTGAATCCTCAGACACAGTGTAGCAATAACAGTCAACACTTGCAGTTCTATAGCCCAATTTCACGTAATTGGAAGTCAGTTCACCCAGCTGGCTAACTGGCTTGAATATAGCGCAGAATAGCACTGTGAGGAAAGGAAATTCTGGAAAATGAAGAATAATTCCAAACTGAAAGACGTTAATTTATGGTTCTTTGACTGAATCCAGAAAGTGAGTGTCCGGCGACTGTTCTTTCCTGTAGGCATTAGTGTTCAGATGGGTGTAGTTGCTGAAGATGTAGAATTCCTTTCAAAATGGATGAAGGTGCAGTGAATTGATGTTCACAATCTACCCCTGCCCCATGACTTCTCAATCAGCTTGCACCAGTTGACACAATCGCTTATAACATACTCCTCCAACACGTCTGGATGTCCTCACCCCCGAAATACAAATGGGTAGCTTGCGGGTATATTAAGCAATAAGGAGTTGCAAACAGAATATTGTTTTTTATACAAGGTGGGGGGACTTTTAAAGAAAGGGAATCTTGCTACAATTGTGCAGGGCATTTGGTGAGAGCACACCTGGAGTACTGTGTATTGGTCCCTGTATTTAGGGAAGGATTTACTTTCATTGGGGGCAGTTACGGTAATATTCATTAGTGGAATTCTGGTACGTAAAAAAGTTCTTTTAATGAAGGCAGATTGAGCCGATACTCAGTGGATTACAAAAGATTTTTAAAAATCTGAGATGCTGCAAAGGCTTTAACAGCTGGGTTAATGTTTCCCTTGGGGATTTATAAAATGAAGGGACAGTAGAGTCATAGAGATGTACAGCATGGAAACAGACCCTTCGGTCCAACTCGTCCATGCCAACCAGATATCCCTATCCAATCTAGTCCCACCTGCCAGCACCCGGCCCATATCCCTCCAAACCCTTCCTATTCATATACCCATCCAAATGCCTCTTAAATGTTGCAATTGTACCAGCCTCCACCACATCCTCTGGCAGCTCATTCCATACATGTACCACCCTCTGTGTGAAAAAAAAAGTTGCCCCTTGGGTCTCTTATATCTTTCCCCTCTCACCCTAAACCTATGCTCTCTAGTTCTGGACTACCCAACCCCAGGGAAAATACTTTGTTTATTTATCCTATCCATGCCCCTCATGATTTTGTAAACCTCTAAGGTCACCCCTCAACCTCCGATGCTCAATGGAAAACAGCCCCAGCCTGTTGAGCCTCTCCCTACAGGCTCAAATCCTCCAACCCTGGCAAGATCCTTGGAAATACTTTCTGAACCCTTTCAAGTTTCACAACATCATTCCGATAAGAAGGAGACCAGAATTTCTCACAATATTCCAACAGTGGCCTAACCAATGTCCTGTACAGCCGCAACATGACCTCCCAACTCCTGTACTCAATACTCTGACCAATAAAGGAAAGCATACCAAACGCCGCCTTCACTATCCTGCAACTCCACTTTCAAGGAGCTATGAACCTACACTTCCCAAGGTCTTTTTGTTCAGCAACACTACCTAGGACCTTGCCATAAAGTGTATAAGTCCTGCTAAGATTTGCTTTCCCAAAATGCAGCACCTCACATTTATCTAAATTAAACTCCGTCTGCCACTTCTCAGCCCATTGGCCCATCTGGTCATGATCCTGTTGTAATCTGAGGTAACCTTCTTCACTGTCCCCTACACCTCCAATTTTCATGTCATCTGCAAACTTACTAACTGTACCTCTTATGCTCGCATCCAAATCATTTATGTAAATGAAAAAAAGTAGTGGACCCAGCACCGATCCTTGTGGCTCTCCACTGGTCACAGGCCTCCAGTCTGAAAAACAACCCTCCACCACCATCCTCTGTCTTCTACCTTTTGAGCCAGTTCTGTATCCAAATAGGTAAAAACAATGACTGCAGATGCTGAAAACCAAATACTGGATTAGTGGTGCTGGAAGAGCACAGCAGTTCAGGCAGCATCCAACGAGCAGCGAAATCGACGTTTCAGGCAAAAGCCTCTGTATCCAAATGGCTAGTTCTCCCTGTATTCCGCGAGATCTAACCTTGCTAATCAGTCTCTCATGGAGAACCTTGCCGAACGCCTTACTGAAGTCCATATAGATCACATCTACCGCTCTGCCCTCTGTAATATGGACATTTTGCAAGGTGTCACCATCTTTTTCCCTACATTCTATATCTTCCATATCCTTTTCCACAGTAAACACTGATGCAAAATACTCATCTAGTATCTCCCCATTTTCTGTGCCTCCACACAAAGGCCGTCTTGCTGATCTCTCAGGGGCCCTATTCTCTCCCAAGTTACTCTTTTGTCCTTAATATATTTGGAATCTCCTTAATATATTTGGATTCTCCTTAATTCTATTTGCCAAAGCTATCTTGTGTTCCCTCTTTTGCCCTCCTGATTTCCCTTCTAAGTATACTCCTACTGCCTTTATACTCTTCTAAGGATTCACTCGATCTTTCCTGTCCATACCTTATATATGCTTCCTTCTTTAATTTAAGATTAACATCCTGCTTACTTAAGAAGAGATGAGGAGGAATTTCTTCTGATAATCGTGAACCTTTAGAATGCTGTAGTTTGGACAGCTAATGGAGATGAGGTCATTGAATATATTCAAGGCTGAGGTAGACCCATTTTTGAAATATATTCTAGGGTTCTGGGGACAGGCAGTAAAATGGAATTAAGGCAGAGATCAGATATTCCCAACAGTTCCAGAAAATCCAGTGCTTTTGCTATATATCAGCATTTTGCTAATTATCAACATTATTGAGTGCTCTTTCATTGTTTTCATACCCCTGTGGTGACTTGAGACCGGAAAACCGTATCTGTTTCAACAGACATGCACAGGACAGTTATAGAGGATTGAGAGAATAAATATTCCTCTTTGAGAAATCTGACTTTATCAACTTAGGAATGGGATGAGCGAGAATCACAACTGAATATAGACTTGTCACTAGCTGTAGGATTTGAATAGTGATCAGTAGGAGGACCTTGCTAGATTTCCCCTCCTTAACTTGGAGCATTTTGCCACCTTTAACAGCTTTTCCACTGGCTAAGATCAGCTAGCTCAGCTAAATCAGGGACTCTTACTTGTAAATTGTCACTCGTTATGACTTATTTCCATCCTGAATACACTTATTAGAACTTGGTATTGTAAATGAAATACTGGATGACCCATCAATTCACCATCGCTAATTCATTTCCCATTTATGTACTACAACTGCAAAGCCAATTTTCCATTACCAGTGATATGTCCCCAGAATAATATATACACATAATTATTTTTGTCATCTGTTAACCATTTGTCAGTCTTTAACATCAGCTCAAATAGATATTTTGAAGAAAAATATATGAAGCAAATGTAACTATCAGAATATGTTATGAAGAAATGATATCAACCTTTCAAATTTTTTTCTGTTAGGTGGAATGCAAGACTTCAACTATATTTGGGGACAATGCTTTGAGCTAACTATAGAGATGTCGTGTTGTAAAAATCCACCAGCATCCTATTTGGAGGAATACTGGAATGACAATAAAGAATCCCTGATTAATGTCCTCAAACTTGTTCATCTTGGTATGTACAAATTCTCATCTCTTGGGCAACAGCAATGGGGTAGGTAGCTGTGTTTACTTGAACATCAAATTTATTTTCTCATAAATTGGACAAGTTCAAAGGACCAAATCATTCCATCATTATTTGATGTCTGGTTCATTAACTTGTGTTGGTGATCACTTCTTTGTGTCTGCTTATTTTTTTCATTGGTTCTAGTTCTGAAGAGCCTCTGAATATGTTGTATGTTTGGTTAGGCCACCTAGCAACTGTGTGTAGCTTTACAGAAGCATGACTCATTCTGTTGAAGCCAAGATTCTTCTTTCTCTGAGTCCTTCTCTTTCTCATAATGTAATCGAATCATTGAATTCACAGTGTGGAAATAGGCCATTCGGCACACTGAGTCTGCATTGACCCTCTGAAGATATCCCACCCAGACCCATAACCCCAAGTTTACCATGGCTAATCCACCTAGCCTGCACACCCTGGACACTACAGGGCAATTTACCAAGGTTAACCCACTACCAGTACATCTTTGGACTGTGGGAGTACCTGGAGGAAAACCACACAAACAAAGGGAGCATGTGCAAACTCCACACGGACAGTCACCTAAGGCTGGAATCGAATGTAGGTCCATAGCTAACCGTGCCCCATAATCTTTAATCATCACAGTGAGAGGTATTATACTGTTCTGGGTATCAACATTTTCATACCCATATACTACAGAATATTTTAATCTAAATGGTATTTGAACCAGTACTTTCTAATTGTCTAGAAACATTTTAGTTGTAATCTATAATCTGACTTGTACTTACTTAGTTCATTCCTCATTATATTTTGAGGAACGCACATCCACTAATATCATTTATTGTATCCGTTGCTCCCGATGTGGTCTCCTCTACATTGGGGAGACTGGGCGCCTCCTAGCAGAGCGCTTTAGGGAACATCTCTGGGACACCCGCACCAATCAACCGCACCGCCCCATGGCCCAACATTTCAACTCCCCCTCCCACTCTGCCGAGGACATGGAGGTCCTGGGCCTCCTTCACTGCCGCTCCCTCACCACCAGACGCCTGGAGGAAGAACGCCTCATCTTCCGCCTCGGAACACTTCAACCCCAAGGCATCGAAGTGGACTTCAACCGTTTCCTCATTTCCCCTTCCCCCACCTCACCTTAGTTCCAAACTTCCAGCTCAGCACTGTCCCCATGACTTGTCCTACCTGCCTATCTCCTTTTCCACCTATCCACTCCACCCTCTCCTCCTTGACCTATCACCTTCATCCCCTCCTCACTCACCCATTGTACTCTATGCTACTTTCTCCCCACACCCATCCTCCTCTAGCTTATCTCTCCACGCTTCAGGCTCACTGCCTTTATTCCTGATGAAGGGCTTTTGCCCGAAATGTCGATTTTGCTGCTCCTTGGATGCTGCCTGAACTGCTGTGCTCTTCCAGCACAACTAATCCAGAAACTGGGTGGTAAGGCCTACCACGTCCAGCCATCTTGAATACACTGACACCCCTCCTTGCAGAGGTCTGTCAATGGTCCCCTAAAAGGTCCACCGTATGTGAATTGTGACCCAGTGTATGAACTGGACTTTTACACTGAACTCTGGTTTGAGGGACCACAAGAGGAAGATGGTGGTCATCCTGAGGGTAGTACTGGACTTCCCTTTTGAGAGACAGAGGTACTCACCAGATCAAGGCCCAGGCTTAACCTGTGGTAAATCAGCATCTTTGGAGAGTGAAGCAGCTGTTATTCTCTGGGGCTGTTCCCCTTTCAATAGCTTTCCCCCTCCTCAGGGCATACAGCAGCACAGAATATCCCTCTGGAAGATTTCCATGCATAATTCATGCTGACCCAGACAAACAGACGGAATCCATTGCAGGCTTATTGTAGCACAAGGCTGGCACTCCACCCCAATGCCTCTAGGATGTTTGTAAAATAATCCAGACCTATATTTCCTTTGCTGTGGGCCTTGGCTTATAAATACAGCTATTAAAGCTTCCAAGTTATTTTCACTGCCAATTATTTTTAAATTTGCAAAAGTAGAATACATGTAAAGAATAAATATATATAATTATATGGAAGAGACTGATGCAAGACTGTTAAGTTACAATACATGTTTGTGAGATGGGTTTTAAGATTTTTCATTGAATTTGAGGAGTAATTGGAAGTTGAACACAGTCCACAGACCTCCAAGCTTCAAGCACAGCACAGAACTGTGCAGGAACATATCATGAATGGTAGTTCTGACAGTGTTTGACTTGGGAAGGGCTGGGACTTAAATTTGGCACAAATTGCAGAAGGTCCTAGGAGCAGCAAATACCTCCATTGCAGGGGACAGCAAGATGGAGGCAGAAATCCTTGCAACATTTCACAAGTATTTAGATGTGCATTTGTGATAGCAAGGATACAAGGCTATGGGCCTGAAGTAATTGCACAGAGGCCAGTATCCCTTCACCAAGTCACTCATTATTTAGTTGTGCACAGTACACTGGCTGTGGCCAGCCAGCTCAGAGTCAGTCCTCAACTGAGGAAATTCCAGTCTCCTAATTATATATTTTTTGAGGTCATCGCTGACTGGGGTCTGTGATAGTTGGTTACTGAACAAAGAGGGAGAGACATACTGGCCCTCATCTTGTCTCCTGCAGATGCACCTGACATGACAGCATTGGTGAAATAAATGCACAGAGGCCAGTGTCCTGTCACCAAGTCACTCGTTATTTGCTAGCGCACAGAACACTGACTGTGGTCAGCCATTTTGGAGTCAGTCCTTAACTGAGGTGATTCTAATCTCCTAGTAATATTCGTCATCCAAGGCTTTCCTGATTGGGGTTATCAAAGTAATCGTAGTTAACAAGGTCCACCTGGTTCCACGACAGGGCCAAATGTCTGAAAAGAGGATTAGAATACTTGGGTTTTTTTTGTTGGTGCAGACTTAATTGGGTCAAAGGGCTTTTCCTTACACATACCCTCAGTGTGTAGTGTATACATAATAATGTGAGCAGCAGAGTTCTCTCACATAGAAACTCTCCATGAAACTCCTTGAATTGACACTTAGGGCTGTTTTATAATTATTTAATATCATTTTTGTTTATGCAGGTATAAAAGGACAAGTCCTGAATGTAAATGGTACTCCCATTAAAAATGCAAAAGTAGAGATTCAAGGCAGAAAAAACAAATACCCTTTTCGAACTAATGAATGGGGTGAATATTACAGACTCCTGTTACCTGGATTATATACTGTGAATGTAAGCTCAATTTATATGAATGACTCTTGTGCCTAGTCACATCTACCTTGCAGTATTTTGTTGTATTTATAATTAATTCGGACAGGCAGACCGTTCAATCCTTCTTTCTGTAAAGATGAGTTGTCACTCAACAGGTAATGGGCTCAGCTAGGCAATACAGCATTTACTCCAAGATTCAGCACTAACTTTGCACTGTAGCCTTTAGATTTTAAAAAGTATCTATATATAAACTGAACATACATGCATGTATGTTGTGCCGAACATTTGTCCTAGCTTAAGCACCCATCCATGTACCTATCCAATTGCCGCTTAAAGGTCGCCAATGATTCTGACTCTGCCACACCCACAGGTGGCGCATTCCACTCTGAGTAAAGAACCTACCCCTGACATCCCTCCTATACCTTCCACCCTTCACCTTAAATTTATGTCCCCTTGTAACACTCTGTTGTACCCGGGGAAAAAGTTTCTGACTGTCTACTCTATCTATTCCTCTGATCATCTTATAAACCTCTATTAAGTCACCCCTCATCCTTCGCCATTCCAATGAGAAAAGGCCTAGCACTCTCAACCTATCCTCGTACGACCTATTCTCCATTCCAGGCAACATCCTGGTAAATCTCCTCTGCACCCTCTCCAAAGCTTCCACATCTTTCCTAAAGTGAGGCGACCAGAACTGCACACAGTACTCTAAATGTGGCATAACCAAGGTCCTGCACAGCTGCAACATCATTTCACGACTCTTGAATTCAATCCCTCTGCTCAGGATGCGCAGTCATAATCTGAAAAAAAGACTTGATTTGTGTGTTGCAGCCCTTTAATGTTGTTGAACACTTTGATGTGATTTCTGCAGATTTGTATATAGAGAAACAGGGAATAAAACAATTGATTGGTCCACAATATCATCTTTCGCTTGTGTGCACCATCAAAACACTACAAGCTCCCTTCTCTATGGCCCCACACATCAAATAATCATTGTCATCTGTAAATCATTGGTCAGACAACATTTGGAGTATTGTGTTCAGTTCTGAGGTCCTTATTTAAGGAAGGATATTAAAGCCCAGGACAGAATGCAAAGGGGATTTACTGGAATAATACCAGAAATGAGGGATTTTAGATGCAAGGTAAGTTTTTGGAGAAATTGGAACATTTAGAACTTAGAACATTAAGAACTTAGAACATTACAGCGTAGTACAGACCCTTCGGCCCTCAATGTTGCACCAACCTATGGAACCAATCTGAAGCCCATCTAACCTACAGTATTCCATTCGCATCGATATGCCTATCCAATGACTATTTAAATGCCCTTAAAGTTGGCAAGTCTGCTACTGTTGCAGGCAGTGCGTCCATGCCCCTACTACTCTAAGTAAAGAAACTACCTCTGACATCTGTCCTATATCTATCACTCCTCAGTTTAAAGCTATGACCCTTTGTGCTAGCCATCACTATCTGAGGAAAAAGACTCTCACTATCCACTCTATCTACCCTCTGATTATTTTATATGTCTCAATTAAGTCATCTCTCAACCTTCTACTCTGTAACAAAAACAGCCTCAAGTCCCTCAGCCTTTCCTCATAAGACCTTCCTGTCATACCAGGCAACATCCTAGTAAATCTCCTCTGAACCCTTTCCAGAGCTTCCACATCCTTCTAATAATGTGGTGACCAGAACTGTAAGCAATACTCCAAATGTGGCAGCACCAGAGTTTTGTACAGCTGCAACATGATCTCATGGTTCCGCAACTCGATCCCTCTACCAATAAAAGCTAAAACACCATATGCCCTCTTAACAACCCTATCGACCTGGGTGGCGACTTTCCAGGATCTATGTACCTGGACACTGAGATCTCTCTGCTCATCTACACTACCAAGAACCTTATCATTAGCTCAGTACTCTGCATTCCTTCCAAAGTGAATCACCTCACACTTTTTCACATTAAACTCTATTTGCCACCTCTCAGCCCAGCTCTGCAGCTTACCCATGTCTCTCTGTAACCTACAACATCCTTCTTCACTATCTACAACTCCACCGACCTTAGTGTCATCTGCAAATTTACTAACCCATCCTTCTATGCCTTCAACCAGGTCATTTATAAAAAAAGACAAACAACAGTGGACCCAAAACAGAGGACTCTTGTGGCACACCACTGATAACTGAACTCCAGGATGAATATTTCCCATCAACCTTCTGTCTTCTTTCAGCTGACCAATTTCTGATACAAACCGCTAAATCACCCTTAATCCCATTTCGTATTTTGTGTAATAGTCTACCGTTGGGAACCTTATCAAACACCTTACTGAAATCCAGATATACCACATCAACTGCTTTACCTTCATCCACCTGTTTGGTCACCTTCTCAAAGAGCTCAATAAGATTTGTGAGGTATGATCTACCCTTTACAAAACCATGTTAACTATCCCTAATCAACTTATTCCTCTCTAGAAGGTTATAATTCCTACTTCTTATAATCCTTTCTAACACTTTACCCACAACCCATGTAAGGCTCACAGGTCTATAACTTTCAGGATTGTCTCTACTCCCCTTGAACAAGGGAACAACATTTGCTATCCTCCAGTCTTCTGGCATTATTCCTGTAGACCATGAACATCAAAAGATGATATCATCTTTTCCACCTATCCGCTCCGCCCTCCTCCCTGGCCTATCACCTTCATCCCCTCCCCTACTCACCTACTGTACTCTATGCTACTTTATCCCCACCCCCACCCTCCTCTTTTATCTCTCCATGCTTCAGGCACTCTGCCTGTATTCCTGATGAAGGGCTTTTGCCCGAAATGTCGATTTTCCTGCTCCTCGGATGCTGCCTGAACTGCTGTGCTTTTCTAGCACCTCTAATCCAGCATCTGGTTTCCAGCATCTGCAGTCATTGTTTTGGCCCTACTCTGACTCTAGTCATTCTTTTATTCCTGATATACCTATTAAAAAGCTGGATGCAGGTTTGCTCGCTGAACTGGAAGGTTTATTTTCAGACATTTCTTCACCATACTGGGTATCATCAGTGAGCCTCTGGATGAAGCTTCACCTGGAGACTCACTGAAGATATTACCTAGTATGGTGATGAAACGTCTGAAAATGAACCTATCCAGAACCTCAACCTGAGCTACAAATCTTTGCAAAACTCACTCACCTGTAAAAAGCCTTAAGGTTTTCCTTGATCCTATCCGCCAACGACTTCTCATGTCCCCTCCCCGCTCCTCTTAGCTCCCTCTTTTAGGTCTTTTCTGGCGAACTTGGAACTTTCAATCGCCCTAACTGAGCCATCACATCTCATCCTAACATCAGCCGTCTTCCTCTTGACAAGAGATTTCAACTTCCTTAGTAAACCACGGCTCCCGCACACGACAACGTCCTCCCTGCCTGACAGGTACATATTTATCAAGGACATGCAGTAGCTGGTCCTTGAATAAGCTCCATATTTCAATTGTGCCCATCCCCTGCAGTTTCCTTCCCCATCCTATGCATCCTAAATCTTGTCTAATTGCATCATAATTGCCTTTCCTCCAGCTGTAGCTCTTGCCCTCCAATGTATACTTATCCCTTTCCATCGTTAAAGTAAACATAACCGAATTGTGGTCACTATCACCAAAGTGCTCACCTACCTCCAAGGTTCATTACCCAGTACCCAAATCCAATATGGCCTCGCCCCTTGTTGGCCTAACTACATAGTGTGTCAGAAAACCCTCCTGCACGCATTGGACAAAATCTGATCCATCTAAAGTACTTGAAATATAGTATTCCCAGTCAATATTTGGAAAGTTTGAAGTCCCCTATAACAACTACCCTGTCACTCCCGCTCCTATCGAGGATCATCTTTGCTCTCCGATCCTCAACATCTCTGGAACTATTTGGAAGCCTATAGAAACCTCCTAACAGGGTGACCTCTCCTTTCTTGTTTCTAATCTCAGCTCATACTACCTCAGTAGATGAGTCCTCCAACGTCCTTTCCACAACCATAATACTGACGTTGACTAACAATGCCACACTACCCCTCTTTTACCATTTTCTCTGTTCTTACTGAAACATCTAAACACCGGAACCTGCAATAACCATTCCTGTCCCTGCTCTATCCATGTCTCTGAAATGACCACAAAATCGTAGATACCAACCCTTGCTGCAGGTTCACCCACCTTATTCCATATGCCCCTGGTGTTGAAGTAGACACACTTCAAACCAACCTCTTGCTTACCGGTGCCTTCTTGCGATCTTGAAGTCTTAGTTCTGACTTCACTACTCTCAACCACCTGCATACTGGAACTACAACTTTAGTTCCCATCCCCCCGCTGAATTAGTTTAAACCCACCTGAAGAGCATTAGCAAATTTCACCAACAACCACCTTTTCCCCCCCCCCCCGCAAGGACATTGGTGTTCAGGTGAAAACCATCCTGTTTGTAGAGGTCCCACCTATCCCAGAAAGAGCCCTAATTATCCAGGAATTCAAAACCTTCCCTCCTGCACCATTCCTGTAGCCATGTGTTCAACTCCTCTCTCTCCCTATTCCTCACTTCACTAGCATGTGGCACGGGCAACAAACCAAAGGTAACAACTCTTTTTGTTCTAGCTGTAAACTTCCACCCTAGCTCCCTGAATTTCTGCCTTAAATCCCCATCCCTTTTCCTACCTATGTCATTGGTGCCTATGTAGATCATGACTTGGGGCTGCTCCCCCTCCCCCTCAAGGATCCCTAAAACACGATCCGAGACATCACACCTGGGAGGCAACATACTAACCGTGAGTCTCTCTTGTTCCCACAGAACCTCCTTTTTGTCCCCCAAACAATGGAGTCCCAATGACTAATGCTTTGCTCCTCTTCCCCTTCCCTTCTGAGCAACAGGGACAGACCTGTGCCCCATTGATTACCCCAGTAAGTCGTCCACCCCCAACAGTATCCAAAATAGTATACTTGTTGTTGAGGGGAATGGCCACAGGGGATCACTGCCTGGCGGTTCATTTTCCATCCCCTGACGGTAACCCATCTACCTTCTTCTTTTACTTGAGGTGTGACTATCTCCCTGTAACTCTTTTTCAATAACCCCCCCCCCCGCCCCCGCCCCCGCCCCCCGAATGATCCAGAGTTTATCCAGCTCCAGTTCCCTAACACTGTTTTGAGGAGCTGGAGTTGGGTGCACTTCCCACAGATGCAGTCAGGAGAGACAACCAGTGACCCTTATGTCCCACATTCTGCAGGAGGAATATTCAACTGCCCTAACCTCCATTCCCACTATTCTAAATTCCCAATGAGACTACTGAAAAACTTTTAAAAAAATAGTGACCTTACTAAACTGACGCACAGAACCTTTTTTTTGAAGAGAAGGATGGGTGGGAGACACTATCCAAGTAGTGGTTTGAGTAAAGCAACCACCCAAATATTAAGCCTCACTTACCCGCAGTCCCGTGTTCACTCTTGTTCAGTGAGTGCTACCTGTACACGAGGTAAGCTTTTATATCTTTTAAAACTTTCCTTCCTGTCGGGCGTCTGGTCTTCGCTGTTGCTCCTCCTACTCCATGAATGCTGAACTCCCAAGGAAAGTTTTTATATCTTTTAAAATTTATTTTCCTGTCAGGCCTCTGGATTGTGATGTCGCTCTTCCCATTCGAACAACCGCTGAAAAATGAGCATAGATGTTTAAGAGGTGATAAAATAAAACAAAGGCATATTGGAGATTCTGAAATAAAACCAGCAATTGCTGCCAAAACTCAGCAGGTCTGGCAGTATCAGTGGGAAGAAGGCAGGGTTAACATTTCAAGCCTGGTGCCTCTTAAGCATTATAGAGATATACAGCAAGGGAACAGACCATTCAGTCCGACTCATCCATGTGAACCAGATATCCTAACCTAAGAGATTACCTTACTGGGTGTTCAAAATTATGAACGATTTTGACAAGGTAAAAAAAAAATTCTATTTCTACTAGTTGGTATGTCAGTAACTAAAGCTTACAATTTCAAGATTGTCAACAAGAGAGCTAGGAGCGAGGGGAGAAACTCGCTTATTTAGAGAGTTGTTAGGATTTGGAACATATTGCTTGGAGGAAGTTTTCATAGAAGGTTTCAAAAGAGAATATATATTTGGAAGTAATGAATTTAGAGGGCTATGGAGATAGGACTGGAGGATGGGACTGACTGGGTAGCTTTTTCAGGAGCCAGTACAGATAAAATGGATTGAATGGTCTCTTTCTGTGCTGTATGATTCTATGATCCTCAAGAGAAAAAAGAGGCAAAATGTAGAGAAATTAAGAATCAACAAAGGAATTCAAGCAAGGGTCAGATGTCTACACTAAATGTTCGACATGGGCTTACCAACTCTCTGGATGAAGAAATCTCAGTATCCCTGTGATGCCTGGTTCAGGACTTCCAGTCATTGAAAACATCAATCCCTCGTTTATCTTGTGTTAGAATTTTATAGATTTCTATGAGATCCTCTCTCATTCTTCTAAACTCCAGTGAATATAGCTCTAACTCATCTGGTGTCTCTTCCTACATCAGTCCTGCCAATCCAGGAATCAGTCTGGGGTAAACTTTTGAGCACTCCCTCCATAACCAGAACATTCTTCCTCAAATAAGGAGACCTAAACTGCATTCAATACTCCAGATGTGGTCTCACCAAGGCCCTGTACAACTGCAGCAAGATATCCTTTCTCCTGGACTTGAAGCCTCTTGCTATGAAGGTCAAAGTCAGAAGTCTGATGACACCAGGTTATTGTCCAACAGTTTTATTTGAAATCACAAGCTTTCAAAGCATTGCCCCTTTGTTAAGTGAAATGAGAGAGAAGCACAGAATTAATGGGCAGAGAGATCAAAAGATCACACTCTTCATCTCTTCATCTCACTTCACCTGACCTCTGAAAGCTTGTGATTTCAAATAAACCTGTTGGACAATAACCTGGCGTCACCTGACTTCTGACCTTGTCCACCCCAGGCCAATACATTATGAAGGCCATGATACTACTTGCCTTCTTCATTGCTGACATGCTTACTTCCAGGAACTAGTGTACAAAAGATACTCTGGTCTCAATGCACCTTCCCCCATTCTCAATCTAACACTATCCAATTAATTGCAGCAAGACAACTTTACTCCTGTACTCAAATCCTCTCACAATGAAGGCCCACATGCCATTGTCTTCTTCATTACCTGCTCCACCTGCATGCGTTTCCTGTAAAATAGGCTACTAGTCTTAACAGATACTGTGAATAATAGAAAGCCAGGAACCATGATAAAATACACATATTTTTCAAACATTAATCCAGAAATCAGAAGATTTGTTAATATAAGCAAAGTTCTATGTTTTATACAAAACTATAATTTACTCTCCCATTCCTGTCTTGATTCTTTCATTAATTATATGTTCCTAAAATCAAACCATAGAAATTACCCCACAAAAGACACTAATCTTTCAGATTCAGTTGTTGAAACTGTTCTAAATTGTGTGTTGAGTAATTTACTCAATCTCAAAGGAAAATATCTTGTTGTTGATAGTGATACAATAGAAATCTAACAAACTGAATCTTGTAACTTTTTATCTTCAAGGTTACTGTGCCAGGAGGTGGATCAAATATAACTGAGTTGCAGGTTTTGAATAACCTGCAAAATTTCTCTGCAATGGTCTTTGACTTTCACTTCAACATTACAGCCAAAGGCTCGTCATCTTCGAATGTTGCTCTACAACAAGACTTTGGCACTGCAAGCGGATTACAGCAAAACATAATTTTGTTGCTCTTAATTGTGATGTTCTCCGTTTTAATTTGTTAAATAATGGAGAGAGATGTTTTGATGCTATAAGTATAACCTACAGCCAAATCCTGTTGCAAACAAATCTGGTGAGATTTAGCGTGACAATCAAACCAAATCAGAACTGTTGACTTTTGAATGTTTATTTTGAAATAGTGGTAAAATCAACTTTAATCTAAAAGATTGAAGTTCTGGAATTGTAAGTATTGTCACAGATTTATCATGTTAATGACCTTTTGATTGCATTGTGAAATCCTGATACTGGGGGAGTTCTCAGCACCTTAACCCAAATTACCAATATTATAAAAGATAAAGACAATCAACACTCGTAGCAGTTCCTATCTGTATCTGATTTGATATGATTCACAACATGGAACATAAAAAACAAAAGCAGATGTTGGTCTTTAAACCATATGTTATTCTAACATATATTTGTAAACTTTACCACTTAATGTTTGAAGTCATGGCTGAGGTGCTTTGTTGAATTTGGGCATGTTTTATATTTAAGGCTGGGCTATTATGTTAAGAGTTTATTTTACCATGAAGCATTTTACCAACTTTATTAAAATATTGAAGAGTTTACATTGGTTTACACAGGATTTACTTTGAATCTATAGCACAGAAACAGGCCATTTGGCACGACTATAAGATATAGAAGCAGAAGTTGGCCATTCAGCACATTAAGTCTGTTCCACCATTCAATGAGATCATGGCTGATCTGATAATTCTCAACTCCACGCTCCTGCCTTTTCCACATAACCATTAATTCCTCTTTCTGATTAAAAATCTATCTCAGCCTTGAATGTACTAATGACCCAGCCTCGACAGCGCTCGATGGTCGTATATCCACAGATTCTCCACCATCTAAGAGAAAAAATTACTCATCCTCTGTCTTCAAAGAGTAACGTTTATTCTGAGATTGTACCTTATAGATATTAAACTAAACTTTGCTGGGTTAGTTGAAATTAAATGAGAAGGTAAAAATATATGAATCCTGATAATGATCTAATGATTAGAAAGGTCATTGTATTTGCTGAAGGAATGTGTGTGTTTAGATTTTAAATTCTGTACTGGGAGTGAACTGTCACAGTGTCTTGGAAAGGCTCATTTGAAATAGACACTGCTGAAAAAGAGAAACCACAGAAATCTAAGGAGTTAAGCACAACAACGCCTCTTCTTCCTCAGGAGGTAAAGGAACTTTGGCATGTCCATAAGGACTCTCACCAACTTTTCCAGGTGCACCATAGAAAGCATTCTATCTGGATGCATCACAGCTTGGTACAGTAACTGCTCTGCCCAGGACTGTAAGAAACTACAGAGGGTAGTGAACACAGCCCAGACCATCACACAAACCAACCTCCCAGCCACTGACTCCATCTACACCTCTCATTGCCTTGGAAAGGCAGCCAGCATCATCAAAAACACCTCCCACCCGGGTTATAATCTCTTCCAACCTCTTCCATCAGGCAGAAGATACAAAAGCTTAACCACATGTACCAACAGATTCAAGAACAGCTTCTTTGCTGTTGTTATTAGACTTCTCAACATTCAACTCGGCAAAAGTGAGTACTGCAGTTGCTTGAAATCAGAGTCTAGATCAGAGTGGTGCTGGAAAAGCACAGCAGGTCAGGCAGCATCTGAGGAGCAGAAAAATCGACATTTCCGAATCGTTGATTTTCCTGCTCCTCAGATGCTGCCTAACCTGCTGTGCTTTTCCAGCACACTCTAGATTTGAATTTTGAGAACTAGATTAATGTTGATCTTGCCTTCTGTGCACCTTCTCTGCAGCTGTAACTTTGTGTTCCTTGCTCTGTTTCATCACCCTATGTTCTTTGCATCTTTGTATGGTGTGATCTGCCATACTGCACACACAACAAAACTTTTCACTATACTTTGGCATATGTGATAATAATAAATCTAATCAAATCAATTGATTGAACCAGCTGTGGAAAATGACATATTTGTGATGTTTGTCAGTGGTCAAACTGATCATTGACTGGAGTCTGGATAGTGACAAAATTTGAATACACAGCCGAATTTGTAATGAAGAAGTGTATTAAGAAACTAGCTCAGAAAGTCATATGATCAGTGCTGGAGGAGAGGATAGAGCAGGATGATCATCTATTCTTGGTCTGATCCTCTGTCAAGTCCATATAAATGTGATTGTAAGCATTGTATGAGTAAGACGTTTGGGGTATTTTTACCATGTACCTTGCTTTAATAAAGAATATTGGGTGGATCTCATTGTTAGAAATGCCTTTTGTTATTGATATTCAGAGTAAACCCAATGAACCACGGAGAGTGGGAATAAAAGCCTACACTGTCTGGTCCTAGACTCTCCCAAAAGGAGAAACAGCATCTCTATAGCTGTCAAACCCCAAAGAATCTTGTATATTTCAATAAGGTCACCTCTTAATTTTCCTTAACTCCAATGAGTACAGGGCCAAACTACTCAACCTCTCCTCATTAGACACTCCCTCTAACCCCAGGATCAGCCTAGTGAAGCTTCTCTGGATTCCCTCCAATGCCACCCTATCTTTTCTTAGATAATGGACTCAAATCTATTCACGTCTGTGGTCTACACTAGCATTCATCGTCCACAAGAGTTTCCTCCCAGCCTTCTTCAATCAACATACCCTTGTCTTTCTTTCATCCTCATGTACTGATGCAGATTCCCCTTAAGTATACTAAGTTCTACTATTTATCATTTTTTAAGGTTGCTCTTGAATTCCTTGTTGAATTTATTAGTAACTATTTTGAATTTCTGATCTCCAGTTTGAGACTCCTTGTTTGAAACAACTTCTTTATGCCTATTGTATTAAACCTTTTTCCTTGAGGTAACCTATTAGACTTGTATTTCTAGAGAAAAGAGGTCCCGTCTGTTCCACCTTTTCCTTACAATGTATCCTCCCGGTTCAGATATTCTCTTTGTACATCTTTTGTGGACATTCCCCACTTTCTCTATAACATATGAACATGGAGGAATAGACCATTTGGCCCCTCGAACCTACTCCACCATTTAATAAGGCTGTGGTTGATCTGATTATCACCACATATCCACATTCTAGCTTGTCCCTGATAAATTCCAGTTTAGTGAGGGAGTGAAAAGTTATCTACCTCTGCCTTAAAAACATCCAAAGTCTTGGCTTCCATTGGTTTCTAGGGAAGAAAGTTCCAAAGTCACATGATTCTCTGTGAAAATGTGGAGACCAATATGGTGCACAGTCCATGAAGTTTTAGAAGATTTAGTGCAATTTGTGCTTTATGGTAGAGATTGCAGTGTGAAGAAAGGCTAAAAGTGCATGTTACAATACATCAGAACTTTATCATGTAGAGAAATAGTTTCCTTCTACTTATACACAGGATGTAGCTGACATGAGTGTTTCCTCTTAGACTGTGAACTACTACAGTAGCCTAGAAATTTCTCTTCAGATGATCTCTTTAGGTGACTGCTTGGTTATGTAAAATGAGAATATTAGTGGGTGAACTCCATTCTCATACCAATTAGTTCTCATAGCCTATGGAATGGCTGAGCAAACAGTGCAGGTATACACTAGGAATGTGTGGTAGTCAGCAAATTAAAAACTATGGTTTACAGAGGGTAAGGGAGGCCTCTTGTGTTGGAGTCCTACCTCTGTGCCAGGAAGAAGAATCATTAGACCTGAAATGTTGACTATGCTTTGTCTCTACAGATGCTTCCAGACCTGCTGAGTTACTCTAACAATTTCTACAGTCATCGAGTCACACAGCACGTAAACAGACACATTGGTCCAATAAGTACACGCTGACCATAATCCCAAAGTAAACTAGCCCCACCTGCCTATGCTTGACCCATATCCCTCCAAATAATTCTTATCCAAATACGTTTTAAACTTTATAACTGTCCCGCCACTCCCTCTGGAGGTTCATTCCATATACAACTGTGTAAAATAAAATTGCCCCTCATGTCTTTTCTAAATTTTTTCTCCTCTCACCTTAAAAATATGCCCCGTAGTCTTGAAATTCCCCACTCTATGGAAAAGAATTCTGCTATTCACCTTAAGTCTACCCCTCATTATGTTATAACCCTCTATAAGGTCATCCCTCAACCTCTTACAATCCAGTGAAAAAAACTCCCAGCCTATCCAGTCTTTCCTTCTGTTTTTGTTTCTGAGCCAGGAGACCTGGGTTCATGTCCTACCTGCCCCAAGGGTACATACTAACATCTCTGAACAAACTGATTAGAAAATGTATAGAAGGTCAGTGAGAGCTCTTGTGGTGCATTGGCAATGTCCCTATCCCTGAGACAGAAGACTGAGGTTCTGTCTGCTCACGAGGTGTGTTATAACAGGTTGATTACAGAGGGTCAATGCAATATTTTTAATTCCCGGTGCTCTTACAGTTTAACAAAATTAACTTTACTCCTCTGTGCTCAGATGGAAGTCTGCAAATGACGGAAGGAATACGTACCCTTTGTAGAGAATGTTTCATGCACATGAGCATCAAGCCCAAAATGACAGGTTTTTTTGGGTACAATTATTCTCAATCGTTGGGCTATAGATTTTTCTGGACTGACCATCATTTTATTAAATAATTGGATTAAAGACTATTAAATTTAAATTTAAACAGTACTTATGTGTTTGAAAAAAATCCAGATATAGCTTCACAACTAGTGTAAACCTGGAAAGTGCAAAGGAATACATTTGGCTGCTGTAAGTATTGGAAGACAACAATTAGTCTGAGGTTTCTCACTCAAAAAAGTTTGCAGCCTCTGTTCAATGTATTCTTAGCTTAAAAATTTCTCATCACTTATAATGACTTCAAGTTTCAAATTCACTGTGCTTTCCAGAATACTTTCACTCAATTTAAAGATCACATGGGAAGAATTAGGGCCAAGAGTTTGTGACTCCACTTCGGACAAATAAAGAAAATGAAAAGGAGGGAGAGTTCCTGCAGGAAAATTATCTTTCTTGGCCTGTTTGAGCTATTGGCAACTCTTAATCTGAAGAGATTAAGAGTTGTGACGTCATTTTAAAAATATTTGAAACTACAATGGGTATTTATAAAGCTCTGTTAAACTACGCCGAGTTTGACAATGGTAAAACCCAATCATCAGTTCACTTACACTGCTATCAAATCAGACAACATTGCAGCTCCCTTATGTGGGCCTTCTAATGCATGTGCAGAATTGTGCTTGTCTCAGTCCAACACCATTCTGTACTTACAGTAAAAAACTATTGTGTCAGCTTTTCCTTAAATCAAGTGAAATTAATGAAGAGCATTCCCATGCAGAAAATGACCAGAAAGACAAAGCAGTATGTGAAATATAAGGTTTAAAACAAATTTACCCCAGACTTGTACTGTGTTTGTTTCAAAATATTGATAATAGAGTCATAGAGTGATAGAGATGTACAGAATGGAAATAGACCCTTGGGTCCAACCTGTCCATGCCGACCAGATATCCCAACCCAATCTAGTTCCATCTGCCAGCACCCGGCCCATATCCCTCCAAAACCTTTCTATTCATATACCCATCCAAATGCCTCAAATGTTGTGTGAAAAAGTTGCCCCTTAGGTCTCTTTTATATCTTTGCCCTCTCACCCTAAACTATGCCCTCTAGTTCTGGACTCCCCGATCCCAGGGAAATGCCTTTGTCTATTTATCCTATCCATGCCCTTCATAATTTTGTAAACCTCTATAAGGTCACCCCTCAGCGTCCGATGCTCCAGGAAAAACAGCCCCAGCCTGTTCAGCCTCTCCCTATAGCTCAAATCCTCCAATCCTGGCAACATCCTTGTAAATCTTTTCTGAACTCTTTCAAGTTTCACAACATCTTTCTGACAGGAATGAGACCAGAATTGCATGCAATATTCCAACAGTGGCCTAACCAATGTCCTGTACAGCCACAACATGACCTCCCAACTCCTGTACTCAATACTCTGACCAATAAAGGAAAGCATACCAAACGCTGCCTTCACTATCCTATCTATCTGCGACTCCACTTTCAAGGAGCTATGAACCTGCACTCCAAGGTCTCTTTGTTCAGCAACACTCCCTAGACCTTACCATCAAGTGTGTAAGTCCTGCTAAGATTTGCTTTCCCAAAATGCAGCACCTCGCATTTATTTGAATTAAACTCCATCTGCCACTTCTCAGCCCATTGGCCCATCTGATCTAGATCCTGTTGTAATCAGAGGTAACCCTCTTCACTGTCCCCTACACCCCTACACCTCCAATTTTGGTGTCATCTGCAAACTTACTAACTGTACCTCTTATGCTCACATCCAAATCATTTATGTAAATGACAAAAAGTAGAGGACCCAGCACCGATCCTTGTGGCAGTCCACTGGTCACGGCCTCCAGTCTGAAAAACAACCCTCCACCCCCACCCTCTGTCTTCTACCTTTGAGCCAGTTCTGTATCCAAATGGCTACTTCTCCCTTTATTCCATGAGATCTAACCTCGCTAATCAGTCTCCCATGGGGAA
Organism: Chiloscyllium punctatum; assembly: GCF_047496795.1. Classification (NCBI taxonomy): domain Eukaryota; kingdom Metazoa; phylum Chordata; class Chondrichthyes; order Orectolobiformes; family Hemiscylliidae; genus Chiloscyllium; species Chiloscyllium punctatum. Next base: position 30,102,788 of record NC_092770.1, on the reverse strand, counting down.
CCTTGTCAAATGCCTTACTACTGAAGTCCATATAGATCACATCTACTGCTCTGCCCTCATCAATCCTCTTTGTTACTTCGTCAAAAAACTCAATCAAGTTTGTGAGACATGATTTCCCACGCACAAAGTCATGTTGACTATCCCGAATCAGTCCTTGCCTTTCCAAATATATGTACAGCCTGTCCCTCAGGATTCCCTCCAACAACTTGCCCACCACTGAGGTCAGACTCATTGCTCTATAGTTCCCTGGATTATCTTTACTGCCCTTCTTAAACAGTGGCACCACATTTGCCAGCCTCCAGTCTTCTGGCACCTCACCTGTGACTATTGATGATACAAATATCTCAGCAAGAGGCCCAGCAATCACTTCTCTAGCTTCCCACGGAGTTCTCGGGTACACCTGGTCAGGTCCTGGGGATTTATCCACCTTTAACCGTTTCAAGGCATCCAGCATTTACTCCTCTGTAATCTGGACATTTTGCAAGATGTCACCATCTATTTCCCTACAGTCTATATTATCCAAATCCTTTTCCACAGTAAATACTGATGCAAAATACTCATCTAGTATCTCCCCCATTTTCTGTGGCTCCACACAAAGGCCACCTTGCTGATCTTTGAGGAGCGCTATTCTCTCCCTAGTTACCCCTTTGTCCTTAATATATTTGTAAAAACCCTTTGGATTCTCCTTAACTCTATTTGCCAACGCTATCTCATGTCCCCTTTTTGCCCTCCTGATTTCACTCTTAAGTATACTCCTACTTCTGAGGATTCACTCGATCTATCCTGTCTATACCTGACATATGCTTCCTTCTTTTTCTTAACCAAACCCTCAATTTCTTTAGTCATCCAGCATTCCCTATACCTACCAGCCTTCCCTTTCACCCTGACAGGAATGTACTTTCTCTGGATTCTTGTTATCTCATTTCTGAAGGCTTCCCCTTTTCCAGCCATCCCTTTACCTGTGAACATCTACCTCCAATCAGCTTTCAAAGGTTCTTGCCGAATACTGTCAAAATTGGCCTTTCTCCAATTTAGAACTTCAACTTTTAGATCTGGTCTATCCTTTTTCATCATGATTTTAAAACAAATAGAATTATGGTCGCTGGCCCCAAAGTGCTCCCTCACTGACACCTCAGTCACCTGCCCTGCCTTATTTCCCAAGAGTAGTTCACGTTTTGCACCTTCTCTAGTAGGTACATCCACATACTGAATCAGAAAATTGTCTTGTACGCACTTATGAAATTCCTCTCCATCCGAACCTTTAACACTATGGCTGTCCCCAGTCGATGTTTGGAAAGTTAAAATCCCCTACTATAACTACCCTATTATTCTTACAGATAGCTGAGATCTCCTTACAAGTTTGTTTCTCAATTTCCCTCTGACTATTAGGGGTCTATAATACAATCCCAATAAGGTGATCATCCCTTTTTTATTTCTCAGTTCCACCCAAATAACTTCCCTGGATGTATTTCCAGGAATATCCTCTCTCAGCACAGCTGTAATGCTATCCCTTATCAAAAATGCCACTCCCCCTCCTCTCTTGCCTCCCTTTCTATCCTTCCTGTAGCATTTGTATCCTGGAACATTAAGCTGCCAGTCCTGCCCATCCCTGAGCCATGTTTCTATAATTGCTATGATATCCCAGTCCCATGTTCCTAACCATGCCCTGAGTTCATCTGCCTTCCCTGTTAGGCCCTTGGCATTGAAATAAATGCAGTTTAATTTATTAGTCCTACCTTGTCCCTGCCTGCCCTGACTGTTTGATTCACTTCTGTTCTCAACTGTACCAGTCTCAGATTGATCTCTTTCCTCACTATCTCCCTGGATTCCGCCCCACCCCCCACCTTACTAGTTTAAATCCTCCCAAGCAGTTCTAGCAAATTTCCCTGCCAGTATATTAGTTGCCTTCCAATTTAGGTGCAATCCATCCTTCCTGTGCCGGTCACTTCTACCCCAAAAGAGATTCCAATGATCCAAAAATGTGAATCCTTCTCCCATACACCAGCTTCTCAGCCATGCATTCACCTGCTCTATCCTCCTATTGCTGCCCTCACTAGCTCGTAGCACTGGGAGTAATCCAGATATTAATACCCTTGAGGACCTTCTTTTTAAATTTCTGCCTAACTCTCTGTAATCTCCCTTCTGAATCTCAACCTTTTCCCTTCCAATATCATTGGTTCCAATGTGGACAATGACCTCTTGCTGGCCCCTCTTCCCCGTGAGAACATTCTGCACCCTGTATGAGACATCCTTGATCCTGACACCATGGAAACAACACACCATTCTGCTTTTTCTCTGCTGGCCACGGAAACGTCTGTCTGTACCACAGACTACAGAATCCCTTAACACAATTGATCTCTTGGAAGCCGATGTACCCCTCATTGCATTACAGCAAGTCTCAATACCAGAGACTTGGCAGTTTGTGCTGAGAATCCATCACTCCCTACATTTTCCAAAACAGCATTCCTGTTTGAAATGGGTATATCCACATCAGACTCCTGCCCTAGGTGCCTACCTCTCTTACCCTTCCTGGAGTTAACCCATCTATGTGACTGTATCTGAGACTTTCCCCTCTTCCTACAATTGCCATCCATCACATACTGTTGCTGTTTCAAATTCCTCATCGCTTCTATCTGTCTCTCCAACCGTTCCACTCGATCTGATAAGATTCGTATCCGACAGCATTTATGGCAGATACAATTCGCAGTAACCTTTAAACTGTCTTTAAACTCCCACATCTGACAAGAAGTACATATCACTGCAAAGGCCATTTTTGCTCCTTCACAATCTACGGACCCAGAAAATATCACCGTCTTATTCCTCTACAAAACACTGCCCCAGGTTAAATTAATAGCTATGGCTTATATTTTAAGTTTAATCTCCAAAAACATATAATCAAGAAAGAACCAACTGTACTCACTAATACAGCCTTTCTCTTGGACAGACTTAAAACAACAATTAACTTATCTGATTCTGTGTTGTGAACTTCGCGCAAACCGGTTCCTCCAAGATTAGTTGTGAAATTCACTGTTTGTTAACTTTCCCAGGTGCATTCCGATGGCCAGGGACACATGAATTCAAAAACAGCAAAGGCAGTAACTGTGCAGGTTCTCTCCCTCTCTCTCCTGCACTGTCCTCACCATGTGCTTCCTTTGTTTGCTCTTCTCCCTTTTAAAACTGCTGTTGTTTTGACTTTTTTTTTCCAAAGTTCCAAAACAATGCAACAGCATATAAAACAGTAACTGCTGCTCCTGGGAATTCGAGGAAATCACCTCCAGCACCTAAAATACCTCAAAAAAAGGAGCAGCTCTTAGAGCCTGAAATTTTTCCCGTACTCCATCTTGGATTACCCAGAATCCAGTAAAAACAAAAATAGAATCATAGAATCCCCCCATTATGGAAGGCCACTCAGCCCATCAAGTCCACACTGGTCCTCTGAAGATCCTCTTAGGACACTCCAGAGGTGACCACGCCCTACCTTTCCACCCTGCCTGTCCTCTTTCAATTGGTGGAAACTCACGTTGAGGAGGGTCAATTGATTCCGGCAAGAAGACCCTTGCTATATCAGGGCTGTCCAAACACAAAGTCACCAGACCAAACCTCCAGGGCCAATACGCTCCATTGCTGAGCAGGTGCCTTTCCTGATAAAGAGCTTATGCTCAGAATGTCGATTCTCCTGCTCCTTGGATGTTGTCTGACCAGCTGTGCTTTTCCAGCACCACACTCTTTGACATGGTGCCTTTCATCCCAAGTGCAGAACCAGGGCCTATACTGAGACGTAATGGGAAAGAGAGGAGGAAGGAACACCTATTGTGGGCTCCATGGTGACATGGGTGACAATACACTGTCCATGAATTCTCATGTTTGTATAAATTTCTTTGCATCACCCCTATACCTGTTTGTCTCTCTGTGCAGTCCTGACTGTAACTGTGTGACACCTAACTTCCTAGCCGCACAGGATGTCCCATGGATCAATACCTGTGTTGAGAGATTGCTACAGCATCTGGAAACAAGAGTGCACAGGGTCCTGCTGACACCATTGTAACATTTCTACTCTTTCTCTGGTCTCTGTATCCAAAATGGTTGCAGTGAATGAGTCCTGTGCAATCCTTGTGTAATGCTGCTTCCCACATCAATGCCTTCCTCACAGGCCCACTTCTTCCTCATTGTGTACTTCTGATCTTCAGAGAATGGAAGGCAGCAAGGCGCACTCTTCATCCGGTGGCTTCCAGCCTCTGTCTCTATGTGCCAGTGAGGCCTGGAACGTTGAGACACCCTTCGTAATGAACACTTCCTGAGAACCCCACACATTTCACAGCGCCCTAGCTCTTCAACCAAACCTGTCGACAGGACCCCACATCTTTCCAACCAAGCCCCTGGAGTATAAGGTGACTGTGACAGGTGTGGTCATACATTGTCTCCTCTTTTGAAGCCAGGGTGTCCTGACTGTGGATAACCCTCCACCCCCACAGCCTCCCCTGCCCATCCATGCTTTACTATACCTCCCCCAATATTTGTCTGTTCAGAACTGTCAACTCTCTTCTCACCTGCAGCCCCTAATTCTGCTGAATATGTTCCACAGAATGATCCATAGAATCCCTACAGTGTAGAAACAGGCCCTTTGGCCCAACAAGTCCACACCGACTCTCCAAAGAGTAACCCACCCAGACTCATTCCCCTACTATCCTGACTAATGCACTTAACCTACATATCACAGAACACTTGGGCAATTTAGCATGGCCAATTCACCAAACATCTTTGGATTGTGGAAGGAAACTGAAGCACCCAGAAGAAAACCATGCAGACACAGGGAGAATGTGCAAACTCTACACAAATAGTCGCCTGAGGCTGGAATCAAACCCGGGTCCCTGGAGCTGTGAGGCAGCAGTGCTAACCACTGAGCCACCATACCGCCCTAGTGACTCTTCACCCAACAACAGACTTCACCCTCCACTCTTTTCCTCTTAGCTTCTGTGGATGAATCCAATGGGATGATTGTGGAATGATGAGCTAATCCCACAGCACTAGAGGGGAAGTGCCAACACCCCTGACTGATGGCTGTACAGCGTCCTAACTGCATTAGCACTAATCCCCAGGCTGTCCACTGTGGAGCCACAGGACTGACCGTGACCCGACCCAGTCCAGTCCCTGTTTTGCAGAGGCACGGACCCCTGACTGGGAACACTTCGACCAGAGTCTGACCATTACTACTCTCCTGGACTGGCATTGGAGGCTGCCCCTCGACCTACTGCCCAGACCCCCTGACTGAAGAGTGAAGTGTGCCCCCTAAGACTGACACACAACTGCTTTCTTGTTGCATGTGCAGGGAGTACACTGCTGGTACATGGTGGGGGTGTGAGATTGACATAACACACTGCCGTACAGCAAGAGGACTTCACTGAGGACTGATGGTCAGCAAGGCAAGCTGCCTGGTTATGTGTGTGTGTAACTGGCAAAGTAAGGCAAGGCATCGATACTGTAAGCATCCGGGTCAGTGCTGAATGAATGAATGAACTGCCCTGAGATACAACCTGAGATGCTCCAGTTCATGTGCACAAAGCACTGTTAAAGGTGCATCTCAATACTAGTTGTTGGTGTGACCTGCAATGTATGTTTGTGCTGCCTTAGAATCTTGCAAATAGATTGGAGAAGTGTCCTGATAGTCATGAGGTTGGATGAGGCAAATGTTGGGCATTAATATATATAACGTGGGGTGCCCATGGCTGGTGCCTGTGAGATATCATTTGGTGCTAAGCCACAGGGATGCTCCTGAAGGGTGACACAGTGGCTCAGTGGTTAGCACAGTTGCATCACAGCACCAGGGACCCGGGTTCAATTCCTGCCTTGGGCGACTGTCTGTGTGGAGTTTGCACATTCTCCTCACGTCTGCGTGGGCTTCCTCCAGATGCTCCTCCCACAGTCCAATGATGTGTAGGTCAGGTGAATTGGCCATTCTAAATTGCCCATAGTGTCGAGTGCATTAGTCAGGGGTAAATATAGGGTAGGGGAAATTGGTCTGGTTGGGTTACTCTTCGGAGGGTCGGTGTGGACTTTTTGGGCCGAAGGATCTGTTTCCATACTGCAGGGATTCTAATCTTCTAATCTAATCTCCTCACAGCCAGCAGTGAGCTGCCATCACAGCTACTCACTCCGACTTCTACAGCAAAAATTCTCCATGTCGAGTTTGTGAGAAAGGAAGCAGAATATTAATGAGATGGATTGGACCATTAACAAAATGCTCAACAATTCCCCTTAATCGGCAACTCACTGCTATCTAGTGAGAAACTTGCCTCAACGTTCAGGCAAATGCATAAAAGATGCAGCAATACGTTTCCAAAGCTGAGATGGGCCTTACTGGTCCAATTCTGGCACAAATCTCACCATGGCCCCATGTTGCTTAGATCCCTGCAGGATTCCACCCGTAACTTCTAAACAGTCAATGGCCTCTTGGCTGAGTATGCAAGCAATTGGATTGCTCTGTCACTCCGTAACTTGTTAAATTATAAAATCCTGACTCACCTTCCATTGTTCTTGTTCATTTCTTTATTCAGGGAAATGGCTAGCCTCAAGAAAAAGACAGCAAGACTGTTCGTCCACCTAAAATAAAAAGGGAAAGATTAGCAAAACAGACAAAAAAAGTGAAAAAGTGTTACAACAATAACAGAAGATATATTGAAAGGTACAACGAAATACTGACATTTCAATTTGCAAATCCTCATACTTGATAAGTCAATAGTTTTAAGCTTAAAAAACATTAGAGCCTTAACAACCCATCGCATAAATACTCTCAGATTACTAGGACATTACTAGGTAGATTAATGACTGTCTTGTCAGGTATCTATTTCAAGTCATAGAGATGTACAGCTCGGAAACAGACCCTTCAGTCCAACTTGTCCATGCTGACCAGTTATCTTAATCTAATGTAGTCCTGTCTGCCAGCATTTGGTCCATATCCCTCTAAACCCTTCCTATTCATATACCCATCCAGTAGCCTTTTAAATGATAAAATTGCACCAGCCTTCACCACTTCCTCTGGCAGCTTATTCTGAACACGCTCCACCCTCTGCGTGAAAACGTTGCTCCTTAGGTTCCTTTTATATCTCCCTTCCTATGGGGCAACCTAGCGCTACCAATCCACCTTACCGGCACATCTTTGGACTGTGGGAGGAAACCACAGCACCCAAAGGAAACCCACGCAGACATGGGGAGAATGTGCAAACTCCACACAGACAGTTGCCCAAGGGTGGAATCAAACCTGGGTCCCTAGCATTGTGAGGCAACAGTGCCACCCTATCAGTCCTTAGTTTCCTCAAGTAATCCAATGAAACTCAATGTAAAGTCAACAAACTCAAAATACTGTAGATTCTGGAAAGCTGAAGCAAACACAGAAAATGTCAGAGAAATTCAGCAGGTGTGCCAGCAGCTGTTAAACCGAGTTGACATTTTGGGTCTTCTTTGACCCAGCTTCAGGTTCACCTGCTGAGTTTCTCCAGCATTGCTAGTGTTTCTAAGGTCAACAACATCAACTCAATTTTTAAATGGGCACTTCCAAAACTCTGGAGTCAACGGGAGGTGGAACTATTTTAATTTATAACCTTTACCCCATTTTGTTTCATTTCTGTTCTTTTTCTCTTTTTGTTTCATTATCTAATCTTTGAAACAGCAGCTATTTAGTACCTTGCCATTTACACCTCCTCTACAGACAATTTGTTTCTTTACTTGTCCCATTACCTATAGTCAAGCACAATGAAACCTTTTGTCTGTTAATCTGTTCTCCCTCTTCCCTTATCCCAGACCCTCCATTTTGATCTCCTTCCCACCCTCTTGCCTCGCATTTGCTGAAAATCTATTACATTTCTATTTCTTCACAATTCTGAAACGCTATACTTTGCTCTCCTCGCAGATGATGTCAGACCTGATGAGTCTTTCTAGAATATTCTCTTTTTAGAATCCTAATATCTGCAGTTTTTGCTTTTGTAAAATACAAAGTAAACTGGATTACTGTTGAAAGGTTATAAACTCTGTTGCTATTTCTCTGTATGCACAAAAAAAATCATAATCACGCTTAAAGATAAAGGATACTGCCTCTAATTTACATTTGTAAAACACACTATAAATGCAGTAGACTTTCCAATAGCATTGCAGATATAAATTCCTTATAGTTTGAATCCTCAAAGAACTGAATATTATGAATGTGATGGCTCACTGCCCCAGAGTTTGTAACTTCTAAAAGTTTGGCCAAGAGCTATTTATTCTTTGCCAGTTTTCTGTCAGCTCAAATTATAGGGTTAATGGCTTTTACTTTGGCACCAATATTAGAAAAAGAAAATACGTTTAAGTATGGAAGCATATAAAATAGTAGGCCATTCAACCCTTTGAGCAACGCCCATCAAATATTTTTGCCCCTTGAGCCTGCTCTTCCTCTCAGTATGACCATGGCCGATCATTCAATTCAGTCCCCTGACCCTTCCCCCATTTTCGACCTAAGAGCTATATCTAATTCTATATCTAATACCACAAACTCTTTCTGTGACATAGAGTTCACTCTATCGGTTTTCTTTTTTTCTCTTTTACTTCCATTCTTTCTCTCTTGCTATATTTCTTTTCGGTGGTGGGTTGGTAGGCCTGTCCCTGAGACAGTGAGTGGGAGCTGCATGCAGAGTGAAGGACATGGCTTATCCTGGAGATTACGGCCAGCAGCAGCAAAGTTCCTTCAGTGATCGGGGTCAGTAGCAGCAGATTCAAGATGGCGGTGCTGGCAAGGTGACAACTGCAGCCAAAGCAGAACCTTTGGCATGGCAGCGGCCTGGCCTGGCAGTGGAGTCAAGGACTCTTGGTTGCAGTTGGTTCAGAACAGGGACTCCTAGTGTCGGCGGGCAGCAGCAGAGCCAGGACTCTTGGTTGCAGGGCGCGTGTGAGTTCAGTGGCTTTAGCGGGTCGGGCCAGTGGCAAGGTGATGGTGCCTATGGTGTGGCAACTCCTATGTTATTGGGTGTGGCACAGCAGATGATAAGGCAGTCTCTCTTTCAGTTACTGGAGGCTAGGTGTCATTGTGGACTGGGTTGGAAAGACTGTTATTCTGAACTTTTTATTTCTTCATTTTCCTAATTTATTCCTATGATCGGTAATGCTAGACTTTTCATTTGTTTTTTTCCTAAGACTTGGTCCTTAACCATCTTTACCCTTGCACGTAAGTTGACATCGTAATATGGAAACTTGTAAATTTTCACTGTACTCATTTGAGTGCATGTGACAATAAAGCTAATTTAATTCACAATTCCAAAGGGTGAAGATAATTCTTCTCATTTCAGTCCTAAACCTACTCAGTATCCTTGGATCTGGACTCCCTGGTGATCAGGATCATCTTTCCTGAGTTTAACCTGTCAAATCCTGTTAGAATTATACATGTTTCTATGATATCCTCCCTTTTTCTTTGAAACTCTAATGAATATAGTCCTAATTAATCCAGTTTCACTTCATATTATGGTCCTGTCATCCCAGGAATCAGTCTGGTAATGATGGTGTAGTACAATTCAGACAAAGAGTGACTTTGTCATTTTGGCCTCAATGTCAGAGAATATTGCATCTGGGTCCAAAGATGGAACTGTCAACAACAATGCAGATATTTTTCATCAACCTGGTTAGGCTTGTTATCACTCACCTCCCGAGTAGGTGGCACTTAAACCCAGGTTTTCAAAACCCAGAGAAATGGACATCACCACTGCACCACAATAGTCACTCATCAATACTATAAATTTGTTTCGAGAGGAGAGTTAGAAAAGACAGTAATACTTTATAGTTAATTTGCGATTATAGGTTGTTTTATTTTACTCATGGGACTTGGTGCTGTTGGCTGGGCCAGCATTTATTGTCTGTCCCTAATTGCCCTTGAGAAGGTGGTGAGGAGCTGCCTAAACAAGATAAAAAGAATTGCACTTGCTGGAAATCAGAAACAAAAACAGAAATTGCCAGAAAAACTAAGCAGGTTTGACAGCATCTGTGAAGAGAAAGCAGAATTAAACGTTTCAGGTCAAGTGAATCTTCTTCAGAATGGATGATAAACATGATGAGCAGCCTTCTTAACCACTGTTTGGTTAGCGCATGATAAAGTCATGGGTTCAATCTCCATACTTCCAGATGAAAGTGTAATGAGATGTATGTTTGAAAATCATGAGGGGCATTGAGAAGATAAATAGTCAAGACCTTTTCCCTCAGGGTAGGGGAGTCCAAAACTGGAATGCAAAGGTTCGAAGTGAGAAGGAAAAGATTTATAAGGGTCTTAAGGGCCAACTTTTACACATAGAGGGTGGTGCACGTATGGAATGAGCTGCCAGAAGATCTTAGAGGTATATAGGCCAAATGGGACTAGATTAAATTAGAATATCCGGCCACCATGGACAAGTTGGATTGAAAGGTCTATTTCCATGCTGAACACCTCTATGATACTACACTATGACATGTGCTGTGGGGTTGACTCACAATGCCTTTATGGAGGGAATTCTAGGATTTAGACCCAGAGACAGTGAAGTAACATGATATATTTTCAAGCCAGGATGGTGAGTAGCTTGGAGAGGAACTTGCAGGGGGTGGTGTTCCCATTTATGCCAACTTCTTCTAGATGGAACAACTAGGACATTCTTACTTAATTTTAGTGATCACTTAAAATGTTACAAGAAAGAGTTTTGACTATGATTCACCAGTTATTTTGGTTGGCATATCTCAACAGCTTGCACTTGTATACGGCCTTTAATTCAGAAAAACCAAACCTCTTTGACAAATGGCGACCTGGTCAAATATTAGGAAATTCAAATAAAAGTTAAAGAGGTGTTTAAGAAAACATAAGAGGCAAGTAGTTGTCTAAGTACTGAAGTTAATTATCCGTAAACTGTCAAAAGTCTGGGCAATAGGAAAATTCAATGAAAGAAGGCTCATGTCGCTGGAGGACTGTTGTAATAATTGTATGGCTGTCGGAGATTATAGTGATAGAGAAATCATCAAGAGATTTAAACTTGAAATTTGGAATCAGAATTGGGGAACTTATAGAGTTGTTGAGATGTACAGCATGGAGACAGATCCTTGCGTCCAACTTGTCCATGCTGACCAGATGTCCTAACCTAATCGAGTCCCATTTGCCAGCATTTGGTCTATGGCCCTCTAAACCCTTCCTATTCTATTCCAGTTTGCAAGGATAGCATTTCTGGGCAATTAGGAATATTGCAGTTTCAGAAAACAGCATTATCAGCTGATGGCTGCAAAGTCTAAAAGGTGAATTGAATTAATTTTATTGAATTTTATTGTCACATGCACTCAAAATGTGCACAGTTAAAAGTTGATAAGTCGCCATTTACAGCGCCATCTTAGTACAAAGGTACAGCTTCTTCAGTTACAGATTAGTTACAGTGGAACAATGTCACCAACACGCGGCGCCATTTGAAGAACAGAGTAGCTAGGTACAATCCTTAGTTACAGAATAGAGAAATGAAGGAAAACAGTTACATTACAGCTAAACACAGCATAACCAGGTTAGAAAACCAAGAAAAGTTAAAAAGACAAACATCACAAAAGATGGGAGATTCTTACTTAATAGCATTAGTAATAGGAGTGTGTTTTAAAAATTCTTTCATGGACCAGTAGTTATTATCCATCCCTAATTGCCCAGAGACCAGTTAAAAGTCTATTACATTGCTGTGGGTCTGGAGTCCCATGTAGGCCAGGCCAGGTAAGGAAAGCAGACTTCCTTCCCTGAAGAACATGCGAACCAGATGTTTTTTTGTATGACAAGTAATTGCGGCTACATGGTCTCCATTAAATGAGCTTTATTTTATTCTTGAAATCAGATTTTTTGGGAGTTCAATTTCCATCAGCTGCCATGGTGGATTTCAAATCCACATCTCCAGAATATAGGATAAATAGACAAAGTCTTTTCCCTGGGATCAGGGAGTCCAAAACTAGAGGGCATAGGTTTAGGGCGAGACGGGAAAGATATAAAAGAGGCCTAAGGGGAAACTTTTTCACGCAGAGGGTAGTACATGTATGGAATAAGCTGCCAGAGGAAGTGGTGGAGGCTGGTACTGGTACAATTGCAACATTTAAGAGGCATTTGGATGGGTATATGAATAGGAAGTGTTTGGAGGGATATGGGCCGGTTGCTGGCAGATGTGACTAGATTGGGTTGGGATATCTGGTCGGCATGGACAGGTTGGACCGAAGGGTCTATTTCCATGCTGTACATCTCTATGACTCTACAACATTCGTCTGTGGCGCTCATTAATCCACTGATATCACCACTTTACCACCTGAGTGCCTCAGGATGACATTGGCACTGGGCAATTAATAAATGTATTCAAAATTATGGTGGGTTTTGGTTGACTTTAAAGGGAGACACTGTTTCTATTGGGCAAAAGAACCAAAAAGAGGAGAATTTTGATGCAGTGATCCTTTAGAACCCAGGATACACCGTTTGAAAGATGGTGGAAGTGAGTTTGATCGAAACTTTCAATGGTACAGCTTTTTCAGGGTTAGCCAAGTAATGACCAGAGAATGGATGCCTGAGGCACAGAGTCAGTAGAGGGAAGAGAGAAACAAAGAGGGTGATAAGAGTTCAATCCTCTGAAGGACCACAAAATAAATCCCAAACCAGTAAAAAGCCACAACTGCCTGGCTGTGTTCTGAGAGGTGCACCTGTGGCTGGGCTCTAGTCCTAATAGGTAGGGAGATCAACTATGTTTGCCCCACAGTATGTAACCCACCTGGTGACAAGAAATTTTCTGTCAGCATGGGAAAGAGGCCTTTATAAATCCCTTAATTGTGTAGTTGTCAACCTGTCTCTTGCAGGCAAGGTAGGTAATCCATCTCTACCTTCTTGAAAATAACCCATTATGATGTTGGCAAACTATCGTGCTTTCCGGCATCGGGCAGTACTGGGCCAGCCTGACCACGGGTCCCAACCACATCCACTCACAGAAATGCTGTCTTACAGCTCACAAGACAACATAAGGTGAAGAAAAAAAAAATTGATGGGAGGGGAATGTGTGTGGTGGTGGCAGCTCACTGAAAGTGACTGAAATGAGACCATATCTTATAGGAGCAGAAATAGGCTATTCAGCCCAATGAACCTACTCTGCCATTCGATCATTGGATGATACTTCTTAACCTCATTCTCCTGCCTTCTCCCCATAACCCTTGGACTCCTCACTAATCAAGAATCTATCTATTTCAGTCTTAAAACACTCTCAATGACTTGGCCGCCACAACCCGGTGAGGCAATGAGGTCCACCAAGTCACCATACTCCTTGAAAGAATTCCTACTCATCTCAGTTCTAAAGGGTTGACCCTTCATTCATGTGTTTTCAGATCCTAATCTTGCCTAATGGTGGAAATATCATCTCCTTGTCCACTCTATCCAGGCCCCTCAGTATCCTGTAAGTTTCAATCAGATGACTTGCAAACCTTCTAAAGTCTAAGAGCACAGATCCAGAGTTCTCAACCGCTCTTCATATGACAAGCCCTTTATCCCCAGGATCATCCTTGCAAACCTCCTCTGGATCCCCTCTAATGCCAGCATATCCTTCCTTAGATAGAGCCCAAAATTGCTCATGATATTCCAATGCAGCCTGACCAAAGCCTTATAAAGCCTCAGCAGTACATCCTTACTCTTCTTTCTTAGTTGTCTTGAAATGAACGTCAACACCGGATTTGACTTTCTAACCAACTGAATAGAATCCTCAACTCTGAATCCTAAGTCCCTTTGCACTTCACATTTCCGAAGCCGATCTGTTTAAAAAAAATTTTCGCCTCTATTCTTCCAACCAAAATGTATAACCTCATGTTTTCCCACATTGTATTTCATCTACCACTTCTTTGCCCATTCACCTAGCCTGTCCAAGTCCTTCCAAAGCCTCCCCACCTCCTCATCACTACCTGGCTGTCCACCTATCTTTGTGTCATCTGCAAACTTAGTACCTCCTACAGCAGTGGGAGCAGACAGCCTGAGGTCTGCCAGTATCTGTGGGGGAGATTAAGCCAGCGCCAGGGAACAAGTCCAGGACTGCTAAGCATTTAACAAAGACTGTAATGCTGAACTTTTAACTTTACTTCTTTATTCTTCTATCTTGCACCTCAGGTTTCGTACCTAAGATGGTATCGGGAATGGTAACTTTATACACTTTTCACTGTACTCCAGTATTTGAATACACATGAAAATAAAATCTAATTCTAACGATCTGTGCCCTCAGATCGTTAATGTATAATGTGAAGAATTGTGGTCCCAACACTGACCCCTGTGGAACTCCACTCGTCACTGGCAAACCCCTGAAAAAGACCTCTTTCCCTGCTAGATTCCATAGGAGGTTTCAAAAAAGAACTGGATAAATATTTGAAAGTGATGAATTTTCAAGAGGGCTACAGAGATAGGACTAGCTGGGTAGCTCTTTCCGGAGCCAGTACAGATATGATGGGCTGAATGGCCTTATATACAGTAAAAGTCTATGATTCTGTAAGAATGAGGCTAAAAATAGAAGCTTGAGGAATTATGGAGTAAAATCTGGATCAATGGCTCCTAATCCTACAATGTATCCTAAAACTATTCTTGAGGTAGAGGTTGAGCTTAAGGAGAATTCGTACAGCATGGAAGCAGGACATTCAGCCCATTGAGTCCACACCAACCATCCGAAGAGCATCCCACTCAGACCCATTCCCCTACCCTATCCCTAAAACCTTGCATTTCCCATGACTAACCCAATTAGCCTGGACACACATGGATACCATGGGCAATTTAGCATGCCCAATCCACCTAACCTGCACAGAGTCATAGAGATGTACAGCATGGAAACAGACTCTTCGGTTCAACCCGTCCACGCCAACCAGTTATCCCAACCCAATCTAGTCCCACCTGCCAATATCCCTCCAAACCCTTCCTATTCAAATATCCATCCAAACATCTTTTAAATGTTGCAATTGTACCAGCCTCCACCACTTCCTCTGGCAGCTCATTCCACACATGTACCACCACCTGCGTGAAAAAGTTGCCCTGTAGGTCCCTTTTATATCTTTTCCCTCTGAGCCTAAACTTATGCCCTCTAGTTCTGGACTCTCCCAACCCAGGGAAAAGACTTTGTCTATTTATCCTATTCATGCCCCTCATAATTTTTTAAACCACTATAAGGTCCCCCCTCAGCCTCCGACGCTCCAGGGAAAACAGCCCCAGCCTGTTCAGCCTCTCCCTATAGCCCAAATCCTCCAATCCTGGCAACATCCTTGTAAATCTTATCTAAATCCTTTCAAGTTTCACAACATCTTTTTGATAGGAAGGAGACCAGAATTGCACACAATATTCCAACAGTGGCTGAACCAACATCCTGCACAGCCGCAACATGACCTCCCAACTCCTGATCTCAATACTCTGACTAATAAAGGAAAGCATACCAAACGCTGCCTTCACTATCCTATCTACCTGCGACTCCACTTTCAAGGAGCTATGAACCTGCACTCCAAGGTCTCTTTGTTCACCAACACTCCCTAGACCTTACCATCAAGTGTGCAAGTCCTACTAAGATTTGCTTTCCCAAAATGCAGCACCTCACATTTATCTGAATTAAACTGCATCTGCCATTTCTCAGCCCATTGACCCATCTGGTCAAGATCCCGTTGTAATCTGAGGTAACCTTCTTCGCTGTCCACTATACCTCCAATTTTAGTGTCATCTGCAAACTTACTAACTGTACCTCTTATGCTCATATCCAAATCATTTATATAAATGACAAAAAGTAGAGGACCCAGCACTGACCCTCGTGACACTCCACTGGTCACAGGCCTCCAATCTGATATACAGCCCTCCACCACCACCCTCTGTCTTCTACCCTTTGAGCCAGTTCTGTATCCAATTGGCTAGTTCTCCCTGTATTCTGTAACCTTGCTAACCAGTCTTCTGTGGGGAACCTTGGCGAACGCCTTACTGACGTCCATATAGATCACATCTACTGCTCTGTCCTCATCAATCCTCTTTGTTACTTCTTCAAAACACTCAATCAAGTTTGTGAGACATGATTTCCCATGCACAAAGCCACGTTGACTATCCCTAATCAGTCCTTGCCTTTCCAAATACATGTACATTCTGTCCCTCAGTATTCTTTCCAACAACCTGCCCACCACCGACGTCAGGCTCACTGGTCTATAGTTCCCTGGCTTGTCCTTACCATTCTTCTTAAACAATAGCACCATGTTAGCCAACCTTCAGTCTTCCGGCACCTCACCTGTGACTATCGATGATACAAATATCTCAGCAAAAGGCCCGCAATCACTTCCCTAGCTTCCCACAGCGTTCTAGGTTGGGAGATAACCAGCGTACCCGGAGGAAATCCATGTGACGGAGGGTGGAATTGAACCCAGCAATGCTAACCACTGAGCTGCCTACATAAGCCCAGTGAGTGAACAATGGAGTACTGCATTAAGGATGGTGTAACAACCACAGAGAATGCTGGAGAAACTCAGTAGCATTTGTGGGGAGATAAACAGAGTTAACTTTTCAAATCTGGTACAACTGCTTCAAAATTGAAAGGTGTCAGAATTTTTATATACTTTCAACAGAGTAACAAGGAGCTGGATGGAATAGACCGTCAGTGCAAAGACAAAACAGTTGTTAATGGTGTTGGAAGAGAAAAAGTGGTGTAAAGTTGGTGCAAATTAAGGTGTGAAAGAGAGAGGTCCTCTGCTGCTATATTCACAGCAGTCAAAGAAGAGGTATACTGTGCTACACTTGCAATCAGAAATATTTTTATCACAGCCATTTTGGGAGAAGCAAAATTTCATTGCCAATCCAAACAAGGAGGTGTGTAAAATTCTGTAATGCTACATAGATCAAGAGTCTCAGAAGCCATTTGAGCCACACAGAACTAAGAGACACAAGAGGAGGTCAATTCCATGTATACCTATGTTAGTTCTTTGAATGAATAGTCCAATTGCCATCATTTCAACCTAGCTCTGCAAGTGTTATCCAGGTGCCTTTCAAATATTGCTTTCATTATTATTTCATGATTTGGAGATGCCGGTGTTGGACTGGGGTGTACAAGGTTAAAAATCACACAACACCAGGTTATAGTCAATTATTATTTCAAGCAGTGCATTCCAGATCATAACTTGCTGTGTAAGGTTTTCATATCTCTCTCAGCTCCTGTGGGAATTAAGCTGAAAGTTGTAACCTGAGACTAATAACTTTTCTTTCACTGGAATCTGTTCCTCTGTATTCACTCTCCAAACTTTTCTATGCATTCAAACACCAGTATCAAATCACCTAGTAACCTTTTCTGTTGTAGGGGAGAATAATCCCAGTTCCTCCACATTTGGATACAATTTCAGAAAATCTCTGCACCTCTAAAGCTAAAGTCGAGTGCCATGATTTCACCATAGTATTGCAGCTGGGCCCCCAAACTAGTGTTCAAAGATAAGGGTCAATATAATTTCCTTGTTTTTGTACTTAATGCCTCTAACTAGTAAAAAGTTAAAATCCTCCATATTGTTAAATGGGGTTCTCAATTTGTCCTTTCATCTCCAAGAACTTATGTATATAGATACAGCCACATGCCACAGGGTGCTGCATCCAATTTAAAACTATCACTTGTATTGCCTCTTTCAATTATTTATCCTCACAAAATGTATAATTCCACACTTCCATTAAATGGCACCTATGTGTCTGCTTATTTCGCCAATCTATGTCCTCCATTCTATTATACACAAGTTTGTTACCTGCAAACACTTAATAGTCAGGGAGAACAAGTTATATGTTTGTAGCGGAATTTGTGTGTGGGCAACTAGAACAGCATAACAAGTGGAAATCTTAGATCAGAACGTGATCTCTTTTTGACATCACCTTTAGTTATTATGGATTGTAGAGGTTACAACCTGATCTAGTCTATAAATAGACTCCTTCCATATCTGCAGAGAAGCAAGAAGACATCGACTGAAGTGTTCAGCAATTTCTGCCAAGTTGGGTCCATGGTGATGGACCAATGCTCTTTTGATACTAAACTAGATTTGTACACAGAGAAAGCAGCTAACACATAGTTTTTTCATGAAGGGTACAGAGAATAGCATGATGTTGACCATCAGGACAAGCCGATTATTCAGAAGGCATGCTTTCTTGACACCTTTATTGTTATGGCAGTGAAACATGGGAAATTGTTTTCTTCAAAGCTCTAAATCGTCCTTTGGTGTATGTGGCATATTGAGAATATCATAGCAAGGCAAAAATCATATGACAGTGCTCTCAAAGACAGAAGAGTCCAACTTTGCTTACACTTAAATCACTAAATGTGATTGACTCTCAATTGCCCTCAAATAGTCCCAACAGTCACTAAGTTGAATCGAAACAACTACAAAGTCTACAGCAAGAATTTAAACAGACGGACTAGCCATCGTAGACCAAAGAAGCAGAACAGCCCTATTGATCCTGCAAATGTCTCCTTAGTAACAGCTTTTGTTTGGGGATTGGGAGGGGGGGGGTGGGGAAAGGAGGGGTTGATAGGGAGCTATACCAAAATCAGCACAGCTAGCCTCGTAATAGTCAAGTAACAGACTCAAGTTGTCTTGTTTGATTCGGAGTATGGTTACGTCCCAGACATTACCCCTAGGTACACCACACCAGCACAATGGACCCACCAGAAGTGGTGGCACAGTGGTGTACACTCAAGTGGGACTTACCTTGAGAGCCCTCAACATTGACCCCGGACCCCATGAACTCACATAGCATGAACAGAGAAACCTCCTGCTGATTACCACCTAATGCCATCTGAGAATAATCCTTGTTCCTCCACATTCTGATTAAACTCAAGTTGATGAACCAGTAATCTTCCATACTAATTGGAAAAAAGCACTGAAGGTGCTAAGAGTAGAGAAGGTACTCTGAGGACTGTCAACGTCCTTCAATTGTGGCTTGGTAGCACCACTATTGACTGAGTTGGCAGAGTCCTAAAGAATGTAGCTGCTGGATTGGTCTATGGCAGGTGGTGAGGGAACCAACAAGAGGGAAAAAACCTACTTGATCTTGTCCTTGCTGATCTACTTATTGTAAATACATCTGTTCATGACAGTATCCATAGGAATGATCACACAGCCCTTGTGGAGACAAAGTCCCATCTACAATGAGAACATGGCTGAGCTGAAGACCCTCAAATCCACTTTCCTGTCTCTTCCCTGTAGCCCTCCATTTGCTCACTGATTAGAAACCTGCCTGTCTCAGCCTTCAATGAACTTCATGACCCAGCCTTGACAGCCCTCTGTGCTCTAGAACTCCAGAAGAATTTCCTCATTTCTGTCTTAAATGTGTGGTCCCTTATTCTGAGATTATGCGTCCTGGTCTTAAACCCTCCCACAAGGCGAAACAATCTTTGACTCTACCCTGTCAAGACCCCCAAGAATCTTGTATGATTCAATAATGTTGCCTCTCATTCTTCTAAATGAAAATGATGGAATCTACTCAATCAATCCTCATAAAACAGTTCTTCCATACCTGGCGTCAGCTTAGTTAACCATCTTGGGACTGCCTCCAATGCCAGTATGTCTTTCCTTACAAACGGGGACAAAAACTCTTACAGTATTCCTGCTGCAATATATGACTTTGTCTAGATAGAGTAAAACCTCCTGATTTTTATATTTCACTCCCTTTGAAATAAAGGCTAACATTCCATTTGCTGTCCCAAATACCTGCTGAACTTGGATGCTAGCTTTTTGCTACTCATGAACAAGGACTCCCAAATCTCTCTGTTCCGCAGCTTTGAGGTCTTTCTTTAAATAATATTGAGTTCATATATTATTGCCACCTATGTATATAACTTCACATTCTACCATATTATATTCCATCTGCCAAGTTTTTGCTCACTTGCTTAACCTACTTATATCTCTGTAGACTGTATCTCCCTGACAACTTGCCTTCCCATCTGTGTACCATTCACAAACTTGTCTACAGTACATTATGTTTCCTCATCCAAATAATTAATATATATTGTCCATAATTGTGGCTCCATCACTGATCCCCAAGAACATCACTGCAAACGTTCCTCTGAGCAGTGTCCTAGGCCCAACCATCTTCAGGTGCTTCATAAATGACAATTCTTCTTCTTAAAATCAGAAGTGCAGATGTTTGCTGATGATTGCCATTGTTCATAAGCACCATTTGTGACTACACTCAACAATAAAGCAGCTTGTGATCATGATATATCAAGACCTGGACTTTTCCAGGCCCAGGTTGGTAAATGGCAAATAATATTTGTGCCACATAAATGCCAGTCAATGACTATCTCCAACAAGAGAGAATCTAACAATCAGCCCTTGACAATTCATGGCAGTACCATTGTTGAATTCATCCTACTATCAACATCTGGGGTTACCACTGACCAGAAACTGAACTGGATCAACCATATAAATATTGTAGCTCAAACAGCAGGTCAGAGTCTAAGAACAGAGAGCGAAGGCCTTGTGTTATTTTTGCTAGATTGTTAATCCAGAAACCCACAGCTAATGTTCTGGGAATCCAGGTTTGTATCCCGCCATGGTAGTTGGTTGAATTTGAATTCATTTAACAATAAAATCTGGAATTAAGAATTTACTAATGATCATGAAACTACTGCCGATTGTCCGAAAAACCCATCTGGCTCACTAATGTCCTTCAGGGAAGGCAATCCACTAGCCTCAACTGGTCTGACCTATATTTGACTACAGACCATAGTAATGTGGTTGACTCTTAACTGCCCTCTGAAATGGTGTAGTGAATCAGTCAATCAATCTAAGAGCGTCTAGGGAAGGGCAATAAATGCTGACCAGCCAGCGATACCTATGTTCCATGAGTGAAAAATAAAAAAAAATCACCCGTCTCCCCTCAAGCTGGTTATATCATATTGCCTGGATGGGCACAGCCTCAGCATCACTCAATCCAAGACAAAACAGCTGATTTTAATGGCACTCTGTCCAACTCCCATCAACACTAACATATAGTAACAATAGTTTGCATCATTTACAAGATGCATTGCAGTAATACACCAAGCCTCCTTGTACTGTAGCTTCAATATCCCTGACCTCTATCAATGAGAGCAAGGGTAGTAAATGTATTGAAACACTACCAGTTCCAGTTCCTCCCCAATCTACACACCATTTTGGAACTTCATTCCTTCATATCTTTGGATCAAAATCCTGGAACTCCTTCCCTAACAAAACAACGGATACCCCTACACCCCAATGATTGCAACAGTTGAAGAAGGCAGTCCCTCACCACCTTCTCGCAAACAATAAATAATTCCTTAGATGGCAAGGGCCAAATCCCATGAATGAATCCCTTTCTTTCTTTACCAACTCACATATTGTCTAATATGGGGAAACCTTAGGATGCATGTAGATTTGAGGTTATCTGACTATTGATGATGTGACTAATGAAAACAAAACTGTCATTGATACAAAAGTAATTCAATGCATTGAAACCCCTTCTTCTAATATCACAAAAATAAAGATTTCTTGACAGGCTCCCTATTGTGAAAATTGTAGATTGTAAAATCCGTCATGCTGTACAAACCCAATAATGGCTTCTGTCAACAGAGAGATTTAAATGCCTAATACTTTTATTAACTTCACACATCTTTTGGACAGCTTTTGACAGTTCATTGAGGGCTTGCCAGTCCCAATGAGATCATGCACATTTTACACACATGCACATAGAACAAGTGGCAACTTATTTCGCACCTCATGAAAATAGGAATTGCCATGTTTTCAGGGGACAGAACTTGGGATTACTGAGGACTTATGCTATCTCTGCCATGTTGGAGAGCCACACCAACATGAAAATGTTGGCCATCGCGTCTTTGTTGTTGTCTGTCTTTCCCCCTCCCCCTGTCTGCGTCTCAACTGAAAAATATAATATTTCTGTTCAATGCCAAGTCTGGGGATAGTTTATGTTGTCAGCCAAATGCATTCCTAATGGTTGGTCTGACTATACTTAAAAAGAAATCTTTTGTTTCGTTTATAATTGACAGCTACAATAGTATACAAACATTATTAAGTATATTTTCTAGCTTCCAGCATTAATCCTGTTGCTCCAGCAACATTGTAAAGATTGGCATTGCACAAGGAAGCATTTGACTCATTGGCCATATGATGTGACTTCAAGAGAGAGATGTCTTGGGCGGCACGGTGGTTAGCACTGCTGCCTCACAGCGCCAGAGACCGGGTTCAATGCCCACCTCAGGCAACTGACTGTGTGGAGTCTGCACATTCTCCCTGTGTCTGTGTGGGTTTCCTCCGGGTGCTCCGGTTTCCTTCCACAGTCCAAAAACGTGCAGGTTAGGTGAATTGGCCATGCTAAATTGCCCGTAGTGTAGGTGCAGGGATAAATATAGGGGAATGGGTCTGGGTGGGTGCGCTTCGGCAGGTTGGTGTGGACTTGTTGGGCCGAAGGGCCTGTTTCCACACTGTAAGTAATCTAATCTACGTCTAATGAATATAACCATTTAAAATACCTCCTGCTTCACAAAGCTTTTATAGAGCAGCTACAAAAACATTTGTTTTCCATATTTGCACGTGTAAACTTTTCCCATTTTGCTCCTTTCTCTTCCTTCTGAGCAACTATTGCAGCTCTATCATGCAGATGAAGGCTATGCAGGTTTGTCCAAAATGATAATAAGTGAACACAATTAGGTTTGTTAAATTATACATAATGGGAGAAAATATTTTGAAAATTACTCAAGGTTTTAACATTTCTGCTTGAACTCCTTCCTACATTAAGCCTGACAGTTGCATTGATAATTTAAGCTATGATCTAGCTGATGTATATGGTAGTTTCAAAAATATATAAAGTTCTTAACATTCAATATAATATATATTAAATACAAATATTAAGAACTGAATACATGGATAAGGTGTTTGATTGCAATTGATAAGCAAAGTGCTCTTTAAGTTAAAATTACTTGCAAAATTTTATGTAGTTGGTTGAATAAATTGTGGAGAAATGAAATGCTTGATTTTTTCCACATAAAATGCACATGTATTTAAATATTATAATAATCAGGCCAAAGTTTAGTGGAGAGCGCACTTTTGGTTTGTTTCTGACATTTTAGGTTTGAAAATGTTTTTGATTGCAACACTGCTGACAACGCAGCTGGTAACAACGCAGCAAAGGTATCGAGACAGTTGAAATTTGGTGAACATTAGACACAATGTATATCCTAATCCAATACTGTAAACTTAATGAATTAAGAAATAGACAAAAGGGCAACTCTAGCATTGAATTGAATCTGCAGCATTGAAGGTAGTGAGACTGTATATTTGTGTATTTTCATAAAGCGTTTGATAAATACCATGTAACAGATACTTTTATAAGATTGAAATCTTTGTTTTGAAATTACTTATGGAACATTGTAGAGATTAATAAAATGTTTTCCTACAAATTGGGGGAATGTGCAAAATTGCTGCCCTTCAGAACTACAGCTTACTTATGAGTTCTAGATTCTAAATCTATTCAGTTTTCTTTAATTATATAGCTTTATTCCATTCTATTTTCTATTAATAGCCCATGCATTGTTTGTTCAAAGCATAATTCAAAGTTTCCTTATGAAATTCCATGTAGCAAACAGTCTTTTAAAAGGTGGGTTTCTTCATTTAGTTCACCTTTGCTGATAGCTAAGGAGGCCAGTCATTCAGAGGCCATTGTCCTACCACAAATGCGTCTTGTGTAGCTACCAGGTGTCATTGTTGGCAAGTTCCTACTGGTCACGCTGTTGCAATTTAGCTCACAGAAGGTATATCTATATTCTCCTGCTGATAGTCAGATACAATAGCTGTTTAGAGGCTTGCATCCTTGAAACGGAGGTTTGGCCATCCTAGAGGTTGGCTACATCAAAATTTGGAAAGTCTTGGGTACGTGACTTGTTTTGCATTGCAGATGGCCCTAAGACAACAAAGTCCTCTTGATATTTTTATGGTTTGGGGGTACTTGTGGCATAAGTGGTAGGAGGAAACTGGAGGGCTGGCAAAAGAGGCATAGGTGGTATAAGGGGCTATGGAGAAAGTGGTGCAGCATCAAGAGGTTAGGATGAAGAGCGATTAGAACACTAAGAAGGTTTTGTGCTGTACCGGTGCGAGGAGGAGGCCTTTGTTTACATGCTGGCATTGGTTGATTTGCCTCCTAAGGAACTCTATCAAACCAGAAGAGGTTTGTGGAGCTGGGAAACATTGCACCCACGATGAAAATCTGGGCCAGAGACAGTTTGTAACAGAATTGCAGAAAGACAGACAAAAGTGAGCAGTTTGCTCACCCTTCCCATATGCAATTGTATGTTACATATGTAAAACAATACTGTTAGCAACAGCAATTGTCAATGGAGAGATTGAATTGTAAAATAAAATAAGGTAGTAATATTTATTTCAAGAGGATTCAGTCATTTAAGTTCGTACAGGTGAATGAACATGTAGGTGGTCTTAGAGTAAGTCTGCAGATGATATGAAAATTGGCAAAGTTGTGCATAGTGAGGAAGGTTGTCAAAGGGCAGCAGGATATAGATCAGTTTGAAAGTTGGGCAAAGGAATGGAAGATTGAGTTTAATCTGGACTAGTGTGTGAAGTGATGTATTTTAGGAGGTCAAATGCAACAGGAAATTGTACAGTAGCAGGACCCACAGGAATGTCACTATTGAGAGGGATCTTGCTAGGTGCAAGACCATAGCTCCCTGCAAGAGGCAACGCAAGTGAATAGGATGGTAAAACGTGTACAGCATGCTTGCTTTCATCAGTCAGGGAACTGTGCATAAAAGTTGTCAAGTCACACTACAACTGTTTATAAAATAATTTTAGTTAGGTCACATTTAGAAAACTGTGTGCTGTTCTGATCGCCACACTATGGAAAGAATGGGGAGATTTTGGAGGGTACAAAAGAGGTTTACCAGGGTGTTGCCTGGATTGCAGCGTATTAGCTTTAAGGAGAGGTTGAAAAAAACGTGGACTGTTTTCACTAGAACATCAGAGGCTTGGGGTGGGGGTGCAGAGCCTGAAAGTGTATTGGGCAGGATGGATAATGGTTTTCTCAGGGTGAAAATGTCAAAAACTAAAGGAGCAAGGTTTAAGGGAGAGGGGGAAAGTTTAAAAGGTGTGCAAGAAATTTTTTTTTTTAAAACAAACAAGAGGGTGGTAGGTGACTGGAATGCACTGCCAGGGGTGGTGGTACAAGCAGACTCAATAGTGATGTTTAAGAGGTATCATGACAGACAAATCCCTCTATTCCTTGTTCATGTGGATCATGTGCAGGCAGATAGGATTAGTTTAAAATGGCATTGTGGTCAGTGCAGACATAGCAGGCTGAAGGGCCTGTTCCTGTGCTGGACTTTTTTGTTTTAACCAAGCCATGAATATATTTGAAACTTAAAGCAGCCACTTTTTCCAGCCATAGGCAGCTATTTTGCTTGCAAGCCATTTGAGTTACTCAGATATCTGATAATTGAAATGATCACAACTCATGACTATGCATATGCAGGAGTGTCTGTTTTCCAAACTGCCTCTATCCAGCAACTCCATTCTTCAACACACAGGTCTACTCAGTAGTATCATTGAATCTCTAGTGTGGAAACAGGCCATCCAGCCTACACTGATCTTTCAAGAGTATCCTCTACCCTATCCTGGTAATCCTGCATTACCCCTGGCTAATTCACCAAACTTGTATGTCCCTGGACACTTCCACTGCACTACAAAATAACTCTACAGAACTATTTCATGAAAATAATTCTGCAATATTAAAAAAGCAGTATAAAAGTATTGCTTGGAGCTTTGCACATTAAGAACACCTTTAAAGGAAAAAGCAATCATATTGACTGAAATTTAACCTCAAGATCCCGATTAGGTTAGATTAGATTACCTACAGTATGGAAACAAGCCCTTCGGCCCAACAAGTCCACACTGACCTTCCGAAGACTAACCGACCCAGACCCAGACCCTTACATTTACCCTGAACACTATGGACAATGTAGCACGGCCAATTCACCTGAACTGCACATCTTTGGATTGTGGGAGTTAACCAGAGCACCTGGAGGAAACCCAGGCAGACACTGGGAGGAATGTGCAAAGTCCACACAGACAGTCGCCCAAGTCGGGAATTGAACCCGGGTCCCTGGCACTGTGAGGCAGCAGTATACCTCCTCTTTCCCCAATTATCCAAATGTTAAGTTATTTCAAATACTATGCACCTCTTGCTCTGAGGAAAAAAGTGACTTAAAAACCTTTCTTCATTAGATATCATTTTAAAATTAGTGAATGGTAGCTATTTATGATTTAGGTTCCAGTTAACTGCCAACCGTGTTGGGCAATCAAAACTACTGATAAAACTAATCACTCAAAATGATAATTTGACCTCAAGAGAAAATTGCCTGATTGAGATAAAAACCAAAAGTACTGCAGATGTTTGAAATCAGAAACAAAAAATAAAAAATTACTGGAAAAGCTCAGCAGGGGCTGGCAGCATCTGTGGAGAGAAATCAGAGTTAACACAGAGTTCTGAAGGGTCAGTAGATCTCAAATATTAACTCTGATTTCTCTCCACAGATGCTGCCAGACCTGCTGAGCTTTTCCGACAATTTGTTTTTATTTGCCTAATTAGAATCATTTCTGGTTCGCAACTGTGGGAAATGTACTATAGGTGAAATAAAAGCCCATAAATCATTCGTAGTCTAATTTGGACTGATATAAATGAAGCACAAAATCATGCAATGCCTTATAATCAAGAGCTTGAAAAAAACTTCACATTTCTATAGTTTAGAATGTGGTGACAAAGGTATTTTAGTTCTCCCACTCAAAATTATTTCTGTTTACTCTCAGGTTCCTTGCCTAAGTGGCTAATCCTTACCCAATCAAACAATCCATTTTGATAAATTACTTCATCAGGAGCCAGATTTAAATCATGTTGTGAATGTGACGTTGGGTGATAATCAGAAATCGCAGCCAATGGTTCACTACAACTGTAGCACCTACAGTTACTTTGACAGAGCAGGCATAGAACCCCAATTCTCCTGTCCTCTACAACAGAATCACACACTAGTTTTACAAACATCATTCATTCAGAAGTTCAAAGAAATTAAACATATATCTGGATTTTGTATCTCATTAGTAAATGTTCCAAGGTTTATACACTTAATTTCTTAAATAAACATTTACATAATGTACAGACTAAAACACAGGAGAATTGACATGAGCAAATCGAATGCAATAATCAGCAGATATCAATCAGTAACTTTGACAGATCCCTTTGTGTAATGAAACTTGCTATTTGATTTGAATAAAATAGTTGAGACGATGCAACATTTACTAAGAATTACCAAGTTAAAAATCACAACACCAGGTTATAATCCAACAGGTTCATTTGGAAGCACCAGCTTTCAGAGCGCTGCTCCTTCATCAGGTGGTTGTGTAGTATACAATCGTAAGACACAATTTATAGCAAAAGTATACAGTGTGATGTAATTGAAATTATGTATTGAAAAAGACCTGGATTGTTTGTTAAGTGTCTCATCTTTTAGAACGACCATATTAGCTTCAGTTCTTTCATATGTAAATCGCAGAACATTTAAAAGTTACATTCTCAAGTGAACTTTAACAACTGTTGTCATGTCAGCCCAGATAATGCACTTAAAGGTGTGAGCTACCCTGTGTGAGACTGCGCCACAATGGTCAGACTGTTTCTAATTTTAAAAATAGATTTACCGAATCTTACATGGATTCATGCAGCTTTTGAGCAAAGTAAAATGTAATTCTGTAAGTATAAGTTCACCCCACAAACTTATAGGTGTAAGTTTGCTTGTGTGTGGGGCTTTATGAGTGTCTCTGAGA
Source organism: Chiloscyllium punctatum (assembly GCF_047496795.1). NCBI lineage: Eukaryota > Metazoa > Chordata > Chondrichthyes > Orectolobiformes > Hemiscylliidae > Chiloscyllium > Chiloscyllium punctatum. Next base: position 30,074,948 of record NC_092770.1, on the reverse strand, counting down.
GAGAGTGTGTATGTATGCGTCAGCATATGAGGGTGGGTCTGCATGAGTGTGTGTATCTCTAGGAGTCTGTGCATGTGCACATCTGTCTGTGTATGCGTGCATAGTGCAATGGGGTCACCTGTAGTGTGCGACATGAACCCAAGGTCCTGGTTGAGGCCATCCCCATGAGTATCAAACTTGGCTATCAGCCTCTGCTCTTTGTTGCCTGCCCTGAAGTCCACCTTGGAGGACGGTAACCCGAAGGTCTGAGGTCGAATGTCTTAGACCACTGAAGTGTTCTCTGACTGGGAGGGAACACTCGTGTCTGTTGATTGTTGTGTGGTGTCCATTCATCCGTTGCCGTAGCCTCTGCTTGGTCTCGCCAATATACCATGCCTCTGGGCATCCTTGCCTGTCACGTACGAGATAAACAACATTGTCTAAGTCTCATGAGCACCTGCCATGTAAATGTTGGGAAGTGTCCCGATGCATATGTTATAGGCAAGGATGCCCCGAGGTGTGGTACATTGGCAAGACCAAGCAGAGGCTATGGCAACGGATGAATGGACACTGCACAACAATCAACAGACAGAGTGTTCCCTCCCAGTCAGAGAACACTTCAGCAGTCCAGGACATTCGACCTCAGACCTTCAGGTGACTGTCCTCCAAGGTGGACTTTGGGACAGGCAACAACGAAAAGTGGCCAAGAGGCTGATAACCAAGTTTGGTACCCATGGGGATGGCCTCAACTGGTACCTTGGGCTCATGTCACATTACAGGTGACCCCATTGCACTATACACATGCACACTCCTACAGACCCTCTCTCATATGCTCATTCATACACTCACACATTCACCCTCTCACAGACTTATGCCCCTTTACACTCTCACAGACACTCAACCCCTGCGACTCCTACGCCCCTCCACCCCCCCACCAAAACAAATAAGTTTCTGGGGTGAATATGTGCTTGCAGAATTAGATTTTACTTTGCTCAAAAAATGCATGATTTCATGTAATTATTGTCGGTCCGGACAATCACAAAAGGTTAACCTCCCATCTATAGACTCCATCTACCAGGCCTGCTAGCATTCTCAAAGATCCATCCCAACCTGGCAATGTTTTTCTACGACCTCTACCAATGGGCAGAAGATACAGATGCCTGAACACATGCGCCAGTCAGTTTCGTAACAGTTTTACCCTACTGTTGTTAGAATACTGAATGGACTCTCAAACTCTGAACATTTGCATGTACCTGTGTTTTAGTTGTTTACTTATCTATGTTGTTTAACTCTGATCTGCTTGCATTGCTTGCAAGACAAAGCTTTTAACTGTGCCTCGGTACATGTGACAATAAATTCAATTCAATTCATAAGAATCTGTAAATCCATTTTTTAGATTAGAATCAATCTGACCATTGTGGCACAGACAGTCTCACACAGGGAAGCTCACATCTTAAACGCATTATGACACCAAGGGTTAAAAGTTCACTTGAGAATGTAACTTTTAATTGTTCTGTGATTTACATATGAAAGAACTGAAACCAACATGCTCATTCTAAAAGATGAGACAACAAACAATCCAGTCTTTTTCATTATATAATTTCAGTTACATCACACTGTATACTTTTGCTATAAATTCTGTGTCTTATGATCTTAAACTTCATAACCACCTGAAGGAGCAGCACACCGAAAGCTAGTGTTCCCAAATAAGCATGTTGGACTATAACCTAGTGTTGTGTGTTTTTTAAATTTTGTCCAACAGTCCAACACCTGCCTTCTCAAACCATAAGAATTACAAAATTATTTGAAAAGGCAGAAATTTTATTTTGGGATCACAACTTGGACCGCAGACAATGAATACATGAAATTTTCTGTGCATATAGTTTTGGTTAAAAGACTCCAATTTTTTTTCCAGCTGTTTGCATGTTCACGTAATTTCCATCAAGGTAAATTTGTCTGAGTCATTCATAGTAAGAAACACCTTGCAAATGTCCCAAGTGGTCCAAGATAAAACTTCAAAGCACACAGAGCATCCACTCTTAGAAGTTAACATTCTTTGATTTTCCTAATATCTTATTTTATGCAGTGCAATGGATATGAACATCACTCGTGGTTAAATTGTAGTGTAGTGCAGTGAAGCATTAGAAGTGCCAGATATGGCTCTTCCCAGCTTATCAAGATTTGAGGCTTTATAATTTTAATTAAAGTTTGAAATCTAACCTAAACTTTGATTAAAGAAATTAGACATCAACAAATAAATTAGTTTCATATATAACAGAAAACTAAACTTCAAATATACCTCTTTTTGCTGTGAATTGCCCTGGTGCATACAACAAATTATACAAATCTGTGCATCTGTACAAGCTAACCTGAAGATCCAGCAAGGGATATGGGGATTGTACTGTATAAATTATTCCTCATCAAATTGTGCAAACAGTAATAGATATTTTTTGTTTAAAGAACCATTCATCATAACAAATCAAATCAGTTGAATAGGAATTTACAGAATTAAAATGGGAACATGGTAATACTTGTAATCCTATTAAATAGCAAGTCATATTCTTTATGAAATTCTTATTACCTCACAAGGATCTGCCATTATTAGGATGGGGGGAGTGATGAGGTAGTCAACACTTGCAGAAGTTCATTTTGAAACAATATTAACATTAAGAGGGAGTATTTTAATTAAATATAATGGATCGATTTCCTGGCAAAATATGTTACCATAAAATCTAGGCCAATATATAGTTAGTAGCAATCAAAAATTTGCTTTTTTTTTGGAAATATAGTCCATTTTCAAACTAATAAATAATTACATTTAACTAAAGTAGGTCAATACAACCAGTTGGATTGGCTCTCTGCACAAAGGACATGGTTTGTTTCTCTTTTTCAGTTTCTTTGCACAAGTGTAACAAGCGAGAAGATGGCCTGTCCTACCATGAACAATACAACCATTCTTTGGTCGTGCCTGACATATAACACAAGCTTCCAAAGGTCCCAAAGTGCTCAACTCGCCTTTCTCTCCCTTGCCTGTACTTTCTTTTTCAAATTCCTGGCTGCAGCAGTTGAAGCTACCAGAAGTAGAAGGTTCCGAGCACTCAGTTTCTTGTGACTCTGAGCATTGAGATGCCTCACTGATTAAATCCGAACAGTTTGATTTCTTTGACTCAAGTGGTGGCTTCTTGCAATCAGGAACGTCAATACCTTCATCCTGCATCTTGTCAAACTGAAGTTTAGGTTTATCAGGAAGCCAATCTTGACAGACAGACCAGCATCGATGACAATGTCGTGGCAATGGAGGATTCAGCTCTTCACATTTGGAACATTTCCAATAATCCTGCAATTGAACGTTATTGCTGTAAAGCTATTATTGAAATGATGAAAAACCTCACTAAATAATATCACCCATTACCTTTTTATCATGAAGATGATGCAGCAAATTGAAGGTGGTCATAAAAATACAAGCTAACCTTTGTTATTTGGTTGGTTATCTCAACTTTAGTGAAGTTCATAAGGAAAGAAACAAAAATAAAGATCACTGATGTACTGCTACATGCTTAGAATAGACTGAAGAGCAAGTTATGCTCTCTACCACTGATGTGCCTACCCTGTTGGCTCCATACCAAAAAGAGTATTCAGTTTGGAGAGAAAACCTTTAGCTTCTGTTCAATGACAGAAGTGGACAGCTGTTACAAGAGTCAGATCAGTAATCCATTAAATCAATGTACTGCTGCTCAAAAAAAAAAGAATTATGGGTACTGTGGAGAAGTGGAAAGTTAATGACTTGTGGACATAAGAGCAGGAAGAGAGTGATCAACATAGGGATAACAACACCGCAATACAAATATGCCAGCTACTCCAAATTCCCAAAAGAACCACTAACTTACGGCTTCAGATATTTCTGGATCAATTTCTTCAACAAAGGTGCTTTCATCACTGTCAGCAGCTTCAAAAATGGCAACTTCATAAATCTGCAAAACAGCCACGCTTAGTATCTTTGATTTCAAATGTCTCTTGAAAATGAAAGAATTTCTTTGAAGCTTGCCTCTTTGTCACTTTGGTCTTGTGAATCCTCACTGAGATCACTATAATCTTCAGAGTGAACTGATTCAACTTCAAACTCAACACTAAACTTATCACTGGAGTCGTCACCTTCTGTACCAATATGAATATCCTGCAACAGAAAAGCAGCCAAGTTAGAACCTGCAGGAGCAAAAGTAAACAAAACTATTTAAAAATGTATATAAAATTCACAAAGGATTCTTGCTGTTGATAATAGATATGTCTTGCATAACACTGAACGCTAATCCAAAATATACTATTCTACTTTTTGATCAATGGAATTTGGTCTCATTGACCTTCAACTATATCATTTTTTTTTAATTTGGGAAAATGTATATATTTAAAGTCATTTTTAAGCTTTAGTTTTATTTGCAGAGTTGCTCTATGAACTTGGTGCTGAGAAATCTGAAGACCAGTTTGTCTATATGCAACTCGAAGTGAAAAAATTGACGGAGTAGTTTAGAGCTTTATAATAAAAATACTGAAGGCGGCGTTTGGTATGCTTTCCTTTATTGGTCAGAGTATTGAGTACAGGAGTTGGGAGATCATGTTGCGGGTGTATAGGACATTGGTTAGGCCACTCTTGGAATACTGCCTCCAAATCTGGTCTCCTTCCTATTGGAAAGATGTTGTGAAACTTGACAGGGTTCAGAAAAGATTTACAAGGATGTTGCCAGGGTTGGAGGATTTGAGCTATAGGGAGAGGCTGAACAGGCTGGGGCTGTTTTCCCTGGAGCGCCAGAGGCTGTTACAAAATTATGAGGGGCATGGATAGGAAAAATAGACAAAGTCTTTTCCCTGGGGTCGGGGAGTCCAGAACTAGAGGGCATAGGTTTAGGGTGAGAGGGGAAAGATATAAAAGAGACCTAAAGGGCAACTTTTTCACGCAGAGGGTGGTACATGTATGGAATGAGATGCCAGAGGATATAGTGGAGGCTGGTACAATTGCAACATTTAAGAGGCATTTGGATGAGTATATGAATAGGAGGAGAAAGTGAAGACTGCAGATGCTGGAGATCAGAGCTGAAAAATGTGTTGCTGGAAAAATGCAGCAAGTCAGGCAGCATCCAAGGAGTAGGAGAATCGACGTTTCGGGCATAAGCCCTTCTTCAGGAATAGGAGGGGTTTGGAGGGATATGGGCCAGGTGCTGGCAGGTGGGACTAGATTGGGTTGGGATATCTGGTCGGCATGGACAGGTTGGACTGAAGGGTTTGATTCCATGCTGTACAACTCTATGACTCTAAGTGACAGGAGCCCAAGAATAGCCAGAAAATTCCAGGCAGACTGGGAGTTATCGACAATATAGATGGTGGAGGGAGAGGGAGACGGTCCAGAGTGAGAGGAAGAGGGTCCATCGATTGCTGGCTGCATGATAATTCCAGATAATGAGAAACTTACTGTATCGAATTGTAAGGATATTGCTGGGAGAAAGGAAATGCAAGTCCTTTTCTGATGTTTGCAATTAAATCTTACCAACATCTTTGTCTATTGTAACTGTTCACATTTTTATTTTTAAAAAGTATTACATTATAGAGTCACAGAGATGTATAACATGGAAACAGACCCTTCTGTCCAACTTGTCCATGCTGACCAGTTATCCTAACCTAATCTAGTCCCATTTGCCAGCATTTGGCCCATATCCCTCTAAACATTTCCTATTCTTGTACCCATCCAATTGTCTTTTAAATTCTGTAATTGTATCTGCCTCCACCACTTCATCTGGCAGCTCATTCCGAATGTGTACCACCCTCTGCATGAAAACATTACTCCTTAGGTCTCTTTTATATCTATTCACTCCCACCCTAAACCTTTGCCTTTAGTTCAGGACTCCCCTACCCTAGGGAAGAGACTTTGTCTACTTATCCTATCATGCCCCTCATGATTTTATAAACCTCTATAAGGTCACCCCTCTGGCTCTGACACTCCAGGGAACACAGTCCCAGCCTATTCAACCGCTCCCTATAGCTCAAATAGCTGGCAACATCCCTGTAAATCTTTTCTGAACCCATTCAAGTTTTACAACATCTTTCCGATAGGAAGACCAGAATTACATGCAATATTCCAAAAGTGGCCTAACCAATGCCCTGTACAGCTGCAACATGACCTCTCAACTTCTATACTCAATGCTCTAACCAATAAAGGAAAGCATACCAAACACCTTCTTCACTATCCTACCTACGTATGACTCTACTTTCAAGGAGCTATGAACGTGCACTCCAAGGACTCGCTGTTCAGCAACACTCCCTAGGATCTTATCATTAAGTGGAAAGTCCTGCTCTTTTTGTTAAAAGTACACAAAAAGACGCTTGTGAATGCTTTCACTAAAATGACCACCACATTAAAACAAAGCTATGGGCTATTAAATCAGTTTCATTTTGAGTTTACATACAATCATTCACATGAATTAAGAGAAGGGATAGACCATTTGTTCCCTAGGCTTGCTGCGCCACTTATGTAGATAATAGCTGACCTGATTGCACTCTGAACCCTATTTTTGTCTGTCAAAAATAGCAAAAACGTGCTGAACTCAAATAGGATAGGGAGCAAACATCTTACTCTGTAAAAAAAAAACGAACGTGTGGTAGTGCCCAGCAAGGTCATTGGCATTTTGAATACAGTCTACTTTTTCAAAGAAATGTGTTATTTCAAAGAAGGATCAGAACGTTAACTAGCTGGTTCCCTTCACAAATGCTGACAGTGCTTTATCACCTCACATCTCAATTCTAGGATCTACAATATTTTGCTTTATACTTTTAGGTACTCTACCAATTAAGCATAGTAAAGATCAGGAATCCTTTATCTGCATATCCGTAAACCTTAAAGACAAAGATCTTTTTTAAGGGAGGCCCGAACAGACCTAAAAGCAATCTTATTTTCTAAAGGGCCCAAACTTAGCGTGCCTACAGGTCTTTTTGGGTCCTGTCGAAAAGAACTTCACTTTTAGGTCCAGTCAGGACAATCACAGCTTTCTTTCTAAAAGGGCGCAAATGAACTTATCAGGATATCCCCAATCTGAAAAGCAGTTGGTCCTGAGGTTTTCAAACATAGGATTTTTGACCTAGGTTATTAGCTACACTTCACAGCAGGGGGATAATACAAAACCATTAAGTTTCATCTTAAAGTTACCAATCCAAATTCCAAAATTTTGATGTTTTACAAACCAGATGACTGGGAGAATCTGATGATTCACTGTTTCCATGTTCTCGACGCAACTTGCTTATCAGACACAAAGACAGATCATCCCAATGGAGAGAAATGCTATCAGATCGATGCCGCTTTCGCCGTCTAGCATGAAACTGCTCATCAGGTGAGGCATCATTATCTAAAACATAAATGTCACACATCAGTTTTTAAGAACAGCTCCAATAAAGTCTAAGTGAGCTTGGTCACTTGACAATATCATCAATTACCAGTACTGTAGCTTACTGAAACAGCAGGGGTGCAGCAAGTTTTGGAGTACAAATCTTGAATAACATAGAACATAGTACAATACAGCGCCGACCTGTGAACCATTCTCAGCTCGTCCCCCTACAATATCCCAAAATCATCCATGGGCTTATCTAAGGATTGTTTAAATCTCCCTAATGTGGCTGAGTTGACTACATTAGCAGGTAGGACATTCCATGCCCTTACCACTCTCTGCGTAAAGAACCTGCCTCTGACATCTGTCTTAAATCTATCACCCCTCAATTTGTAGTTATGCCCTCGCGTACAAGCTGACATCATCATCCTAGGAAAAAGTCTTTCACTGTCTACCCTATCTAATCCTCTGAACATCTTGTATGTCTCTATCAAATCCCCCCCATAGCCTTCGTCTTACCGATGAGAACAGACCCAAGTCTCTCAGCCTTTCCTCATAAGACCTTCCCTCCAGATCTTGGTAAATCTCCTCTGCACCTTTTCCAATGCTTCCACATCCTTCCTGTAATGGGGCGACCAGAACTGTACACAATATTCCAAGTGTGGCTGCACCAGCGTTTTGTATAGTTACAGCATGATATGAAACCTAACACACCTTATGCCTTCTTAACAGCACTATCCACCTGGGTGCCAACTTTCAGAGATCTATGCACATGGATTCTAAGATCCCTCTGCACATCCACATTACCAAGATTCTTTCCATTGACCCAGTACTCTGCATTCCTGCTATTCTTTCCGAAGTGATCACTTCACATTTAGCTGCATTGAACTCTATTTGCCACCTCTCAGCCCAATTCTGCAGTTTACCCAAGTCCCCCTGCAACCTGTGGCATTCTTCCAAACTGTCCACTACTCCACCGACTCTAGTGTTGTCTGCAAATTTACTAATCCAACCACTTGCGCTTGCATCTAAGTCATTTATAAAAATGACAAACAGCAGAAGTCCCAAAACAGATCCTTGTGGCACACCACTAGTAACTAGACTCCAGACTGAATATTTCCCATCAACCACCACTCACAAACGTTGTCAGGGCCTATAGTTTTTGCAGTGTCCAGTGCTTCCAACCGTTTCTCGACATCACGTGGAGTGAAATGAAATTGACATTAGTGATACTGGAGATCTCTAGTGTGACCATACTTTCTTTCTAATTTATCATTCGACACACATTTTTGTTAAAATTCTCTGAGAATGCTGCTGACATTTGCCATAACTACTTGTTGCAATATGGTTCCAGTGGCACTCAGTCTGCTCCTACAAATATAGACGCAAAAGCCTGGACTGCTACAGTTTGCAGGTAATTACAACTAAATGCAAAGTTGGTACTGGTTCTGGTTAGGAGGTGGGGTATGGAAAAGAAAGAACGGCCTTGAACATCAATCCAATGCTCTATGCACAAATTGAATCTGGTGTGAGACAGAAGGCAATTAGGTAAAAACAATGACTGCAGATGCTGGAAACCAGATTCTGGATTAGTGGTGCTGGAAGAGCACAGCAGTTCAGGCACCATCCGAGGAGCAGCAAAATCGACATTTCGGGCAAAAGCCCTTTATCTGTGATTCCTCAGCAACATCACAGGGAGGTCAGCTAACTCTGCATAGATCTGGTGATTCAAGAAATTCATTGACCCTTTTTACAGTCACCACAGTACTTACCAGAGTCACTGCAATTAGATCTTCTGCCTGTTGCAGGAGAACAGGAAACATTGCATGATGTGCAAGCATTCCCATCATTTGGAATGACTGTCTACAAAAGGAGAACAAACACTGCTAAATACAGTGCACGACAAAACACTAGATTACCATATTGAACTCAACACAATTTGAATCCCTTAAAATTCTATCATCTACATTAAATTTATATCAATGTGAAAGAAGTACACAAATTGGCATTCGATATTGCAAATTATGGTATAACTAGGCCATTTAATTTACTTCAGGATGAAAAGCTAATGCTAACATTCAAAATTTACAAGTGCATCGGAACTGCATTCCCAACCAAATCAATGTGTATAAGGCTATTGGAAAACATGGCCAGAGCTTACAACAAGGCAACAAAATCTTACCATGAGACAATCTTCACCCCCAAGCTGGTTGGTAATCTTTCCAAGATTGAGATCATTTATAGAATCTACATCACACAGAAAAACTTCTCAACATGTGCTTGCAATTGTTCCAAAAAAAAAGCTTCACTCAATATAAAGAGTTTAAAAATGGCATTTGACCAGAACTTTCAAAAACTTAGTATTTCAGAGTTATTAGAAGTTTGCATAATATAAAAGCAGAAACTCAGAGATAGCATGACAATAACAGAAGAGATATGTTTACTAATATGTGAACCATGTTGATCCCAACTGGAAATGAGCAATTTAGAGGGCCTGGAAAGAAACAATATTGGAGACACACATTTAAGATAAATCAAAGGAACCGGCAAAGCTAGATGACATTCAAGTCCATACGAATGAAGCAAACCAAGTCCACAAACCAACGACAAAGGTCCTCTGCCTATCAACAACTGCGTGATTAGTTGTCAGGTTGCTAAACAGGCTGGGCTGTGAACAGGAGAGGAGGCAACCCTGAAAAATCTAGCTCCCAGTTTTTGCAGTAAGTCAGTTTGAATCTGAAGAAAATGAGCTCATCTTTCCTTCAACAGATGCTGCAAATTGTGCCTTTGAACTGAATAGGGCATAGACTCATCATGAATCAAAGAGCCACTCTGAGCCTTTTGCAAACCAGTGTAATCAAAGAAAGTCAAGGGGAACTCTGCAGATCATCAAGAACCAACACAACAGATCTTGTTTCTACAGACACTACGGGTCTGATTTTCTAGTTTTCCCTCAGCCAATGTGTTTTTTCTCTGTTTAGGTTTGCCTGCCAGTGTGTCTTTGTCAGGGTTTGGGAGTCTTAATTTGTAGAGTTCACTTAACTTAGTTTAATACAATTCATTAGATTCTAGCTGCAGGTAAAAAGCAATTTCTTAAGTACAGAATATGTTCAATGCTTTCTATCAACCTGACACTGAAAAATCAGGAGGACGTTTGGGGAAATTTGTATATTTTTAAAAAGACTTTTGTGATGTTTTTGGAAAGAGTTGAACTTGATTTCCAGTACACTACCTAGGGAATTATGATAACTGGAAAGTTAATTGGGACTGGACTTTACATGGCAAAGTTAATTAAGTTAATCATTAACACCAGTTAATGACTGATGGTCAAGAGCAAGGTTTTGTTTAAAATTTCAAATCAGGTAATTTATTGTCATTGCCCTGAGAAAATGAGCCATCTATTTTGTGGAGCTGAAACAGGAGCAATATGTGTACATGCCCTTAACAATCCTGAGTATGCAAAACACTATACAGTACTGAAAACCAATTTAGCATTGTCAATGAGGACTGCAATGTGGCATACTTGCATGTACTGGAAGTTACTGTTAAAATAACAGAACTGAATTCTTGAGAGACAAAAAGAAGATGGCTGTGCATTTCAACTCAACAAAAGTCAGTGATAGCCTTTCATTGGTTCGTTCATAAGAAATGATTTGATGAATCGACTTGTCTGGGTTTAAACTTTAAACAAAGCCTGGCCGTTAACTGCCAGACATCAATGACTAGTGCATTTGCAAAGGCAAAATCTCTACCAAAGTCCACTTGCTTAGTTAGCAAGTGGGCTCAGTTTTAAACTGTTGGCTTTCCCCTTAAACCTGTATTCTTGAGGCCTGTCCTGACAAGTATAAGATGAAAGATTACTCTAAAATGTATTACTTTTCAGTATTAAATTACTTATAAAAACATTGCTGCCATGTAGGTAAGCACAGCTGCAATATCTACAAAACATGAATATGATCAATTTTCTGTATCTTGTGGTGCTGCCTGAAGAACAGATAATGATGTTTCAATAGCAGAATTCAGTCTTTCAAAACATATGCAAAATTTGCTTTCTAATTCTGGTCTCTGGAGAATTCCTGATTTTAAATGCTCCAGCATTGGTAGCTCTGCAGTCAAAATGTATGGGCCCCAAGCTCTAATTTCTTTCCCAAACCATTCATGCTTTGTTCTTTTACAAAAAGTAAAATCAAACAACACCAGTTTATAGTCCAACAGGTTTATCTGAAATCACAAGCTTTCAGAGTGTAGCTCTCTCATGAGGTGAAGTGAAAGGGAAGCACGCAAAACAAAATTTATTGGCAGAGAGATCAAGAGCAAAGAGATCAAAAGATTATACAAATTGTGTGAGTGGAGCGTTGATCAGTATGTTTCTGCAAGTGACCAGAAGTATTAGATGGTGTGAGTAAAGTAAAAACAATGACTGCAGATGCTGAAAACCAAATACTGGATTAGTGGTGCTGGAAGAGCACAGCAGTTCAGGCAGCATCCAACGAGCAGTGAAATCTGATTTCGCTGCTCGTTGGATGCTGCCTGAACTGCTGTGCTCTTCCAGCACCACTAATCCGGTGTGAGTAAAGTGTCAACAGCTGAATAACAAGGGATGATGTATAATCTGATTAAATAAGGCAGAGAGATAATTACAAAAAATTTAAAATAAAAAAAAAAGGTGGTGCTGGAGGCAAACCAAATGACTGGAATAACATGGAACAAAAACAGAAGCTGCTGGAAAAGCCCTCCAGGGCTGGCAGCATCTGTGAAGAAATGCAGAGAAAGGGTCATTTCTTCAAAACCACCTTATTTTAATTTTTTTGTAATTATCTCTCTGCCTTAATCAGATTATAGGCTATCCCTGCACACCATCCAACACTTTTGATCACTTGCAGAGATTTATTATTCAACACTCCACTCACACCATTTGCATGATACTTTGATCTCTCTGCCTGTAAATTCTGTGTTCTGTGTGCATCTCTTTCATGTCACTTGATGAAGGGGCTACGTTGAATCCTTGTGACTTCAAATAAACCTGTTGGACTTTAACCTGGTGTCATATGATTTCTGACTTTGTCAATACCAGTCCAACTCTGGCATCTCCACATCAGCAACCCTATGTACAACACTTTCAAAATCTTTCTTTCTGCCCACAAGACCCTTGCGTGTGCACACACAGAGGGAATTTTGTATGTGGATTAGCATTTTAACTAGTAGAGATAAATGTTGATAAATTCTAACTAAGTAAGCAATGATGAATTATTTGCTTCTAATAAACAGCAATTCTTGTTAAGTAAGAAATTCTGTGCAGTCCACACAAGTTGGGAGAACTAGCCATTTGGATACAGAACTGGATCAAAGGTAGAAGACAGAGGGTGGTGGTGGAGGGTTGTTTTTAGACTGAAGGCTTGTGACCAGTGGAATGCCACAAGGATCAGTGCTGGGTCTACAACTTTTTGTCATTTACATAAATGATTTGGAATGTGAACATAAGAGATATAGTTAGTAAGTTTGCAGATGACACCAAAATTGGAGGTGTAGTGGACAGCAAAGAAGGTTACCTCAGATTACACCAGGACCTTGATCAGATGGGCCAATGGGCTGAGAAATGGCAGATGGAGTTCAATTCAGATAAATGCGAGGTGCTGCATTTTGGGAAAGCAAATCTTAGCAGGACTTATACACTCAATGGTAAGGTCCTAGTGAGTGTTGCTGAACAAAGAGACCTTGGAATTTGAGCTATAGGGAGAGGTTGAATAGTCTAGGGCTGGTTTCCCTGGGAGTGTCGGAGCTGAGGGGTGACCTTATAAAGGTTTATAAAATCATGACGGGCATGGATAGGACAAATAGACAAATCTTTTCCCTGGGTTGGGGAGAGTCTAGAACTAGAGGGTATAGGCTTAGGGTGAGAGGGGAAAGATATAAAAGAGAACTAAGGGGCAACGTTTTCACACAGAAGGTGGCATGTGTATGGAATGAGCTGCCAGAGAAAGTGGTGGAGGCTAGTACAATTGCAACATTTAAAAGGCATCTGGATGGGTATATGAATAGGAAGGGTTTGGAGGGATATGGGCCAGATGCTGGCAGGTGGGACTAGATTGGGTTGGGATATCTGATCTGCATGGACGAGTTGGACCAAAGGATCTGTTTTTGTGCTGTACATTTCTAGGACTCTAAGTGAAGGCCTTTTTTGAAAATTTAGGTCCAATTGATGTTAAATTGGGAACTTTTGCATACTTTCTAAAATCTTTAACTTTGAGATGACTCAAGGAATAGCACTGGATTTCAAGCACACTTCCTCCATTAGCCATATCATCATGGATCACTACTTCTCAGTGTCTCAGTTTTTTTCAGCTTAATTAAGACTGTGTACATTAAATAGTGATACCAGTGCAGAGCATAACCATATCTTGATCATGGATAACTATATTATAGTTAAATCATATAGTAACCATTGCTATGTCTAAACTGTATCAGGTATTTGTGCTCTTTTCCAATGAGAGCAGCTCAATGACCAACCAGGGACTAACCTTCTTCTGGAGGTATAGTGATTGGGATCAGGTTGACTTTGTTAACTACAAATTTCTTGATTGGTTCAGGTTAACAACACCAATCAGGAAAGCCCTGGCTGACCAATACTAACAGGAGATTTAGAATCTCCTCAGTTCAGGAGACTGGCTGTGGCCAGCCAGTTTGGAGTCAGTCTCCTGTGCACAAGCAAATAAAGGGTGAATTGGTGACCTGGCTTGTGTGCAGTTATTTCAGGAGGAAAGTATGATAAATATATAGGATTGATAACTTGCTGATAAAATTTGGATTAGACTTAATAATATGTAGCAGAACTAGTGATCATTTCTGATAATGAGGTAAATGCTCACAGCTGATGACTGACGAGACAACATGCATCACAAAATTGAATTTGGAGAAAGCTACAGTTTGTTCTAACACTGCACCAGACAATCATGTAAACCAAAGCCATAACAGGTGATCCTTCCTTGACAAAAAAAAACCTCAATGCACTCTGATAACCAGTACAATTTTGGCAGTACCAAAATAACAATACTACCAGTAAGATGCAGGCACTCACATTGATACTAAAACAATATATTAAGTTTGGGTTTTTGGTTTTTGAGTTAGGGGTGGGTGTGTGTGTGTGTAGTTAATTAACTATTACTTAACTAATAAACTTTGTTGCCCTGGAGATTTAAAACTGTGTAGGAGGTCCAGTGTTTAAATTTATGGGTTTGCGTCCACTATGGTAGCACTTTGTGACACAGAAAAATAAAGCATCAGTTTAGAAAGTCAGGAGAGATTTTCTTAAGATTAAGGAAAACACTCATAGCAGAGAGCATGTGAGAATGAGAGAATGTGAGCAAAAGCACACAAGAAAAATGTTACTGTTACTTTGAGCTTGGAGCATTTCTGTGTAAAGATAGGCCAGGCTTTATAGGCCAGTGCTCATGAGAACGGGAGAATAGAGTGAAGCAAAATTATTGGTCTAGTGGCAGACCAAGAGTACTGGAATTAATCTCCAAAGAGATTACTTAATGCAAAGTCTGTTAAGCTCAGATTCGTAACAGTTTTGTAGCCTATAAATTAAAGTCACAGTAACTTAAACCTTCCAAGATGTTTGAAACAGAGATTGTAGTGAGTTACTGTTTGAGTAGTGTTTTTGGGTTAGAGTGTAATTTTAGATACTGGTCAAAAGCTATCTTTCTTTCCAATTTATAAAGGTCTTCTGGAAAACTACTGAGGTGACTTACAAAAGCTATTACAATTTGAGGCAAGAGGTAATGAACATCATGCATATGCCTGCAAAGGAAAATGCCATCACGTTTGCCACGTTGAGAATATACATGCCAAAGATTGTGATGTGTAAAAATAATTCCTGTCTAACTCAGTGTATAATTCATATAGACAGATACAAATTAGTGGTAAGATGACGTTTGACGAACAATAAAAATGTCTAAGATAGATATTCATTCTTGGGGGTGGAAGATCTGATGTAGACTGATTTATATATTTTAATATCATCTACTGTAAGAGTTATTAACATCGTAAAACCTACCTCAGACTCCTGCTCATTGAAGACAGAGCTGTAGTCAACACCATTATCTCATCCAGCCTAATCTCAAAACTCTTGAGATCTAGGTCTCAGCTCCACCCTCTGCAACTGGATCCTCAGCTCCCTGACCCATAGACTGCAATAAGTAAAAATAGATAATGGCACCTCATCCATGATAACACTCAACACTGGAGTGCTAAGGATGCATTCTCAGTCCCTACTGTACTCCCTGTATATCCACAACTGTGTAGCCAAATTCTGAACAAACATTAACAACTTTGCTGACAACACCCCTGCGGTGAGATGGATATCAAACAATGAGTCAAAATACAGAAAGGGGAGGGGGAACTTGGTGATGTGGTGCAATAATAACAACAATCTCTCTCAATAAATTGGCAAAACAAAAGAACTGATTGTTGACTTCAGAAAGAAAGGAGAAGTTGCCCCCATCTACATCAATAGACGAGACAGTTGAGATTATCAAGTTCCCAGAAGTGACGATAACTGTCAACTGTCCTGGATTCCTCACACAGATGCAACGGTCACCAAGGCACAACAATAGTTCTTCTTCCTCAGTTGGCTTAGGAAATTTAGCATGTCTATGAGGATGCTCACAAACTTTTAGATGCACCTCAAAAGCATACTATTCAGGTGCATTACAGCCCCAAAGGGCAACTGCTCTGTCCAGGACCACAAGAAACTACAAGATTGTGTGCACAGCCCAGACCATCACGGAAACCAACCTTCCATCAATGGACTCTGTTTACACCTCTCGTGGCCGTGGAGAAGCTGTTAATATCAAAGACTCATCTCACCTACAAACTCTTCCGTCAGGCAAAAGGTACAGAAGTTTGAACACATGCACCAACATGCTCAAGAACTGCTTCTTCCCTGCTGTTGTTAGGCTGATGGACTCTCTAACTTCAAATCATGTTGATTTTATTAACGATGATCTTGGTTCGTGCACATCCTGTGTGGTTAAGTAACCTGTATGCCTCACTCTGTCTAGATATTTTCACCCTATGATCTGGATGTCCTTGAGTACTATGATCTGCTTGCACTACTCGCAAACAAAGCTATTCGTTGTACTTAGGTATATTTGATAATAACCCAAACCAAACCCGTCTGAAGTTAATAATTGGCTCAACATATTTCTGCAGTCATGACGATTTATTTTAAAACAGTTTTTGAGGCTTAGCTTTAGAATAAATAGATTTGTATGTGCATTGATAGGGTTTTATGACAGAGCAATTTAAATAAGTTCAAGTTTAGGAAGCTAAAGTTGAAGCTCAAGTGAAACATCTATAGCTAAAAGGTTACTTTTTTTAAAGTTTTATTTTAAGTATTGAGCAGTCTTGTGAAGTCAATGGATGAAGGTGTCTGTATGGGCCAGTGCTCCTGAGAAGGGAAGGATATAGTGAAACAAGGTTAAGAGTCAGTGTTAGTTCTAGACCAGATGTGTTGGGATAAAACACTTAAAAAGGTGAATAAAAACATTTATCTAAAGTTCCAATCCATAATTTATAGTCACGAGTGACATAGGCCTACCAAGATATTTGAGTCAAAGATTCTGCTGTGTTCAATGAGTGGTGCTGTGGTACTATAAATAGAGTGCTTTTGGACACTGTACCAGGCGTGTGTTTTGGATACTCAACAAATCTGTTGTTTATCTTTCCAATTTATGAAGTTGTGTTTTGGAATTAGTGGGATTATACTTCTGTTGTGTGTTTAGAAATCTTTGGATTTGACATTATTGACAGAGTTTGGTTTATTCTATTTTACTTTTTTACTTTCATAAATGAATATCTTTTTTGTGAAGCAAAGTCTGCTGCATTGTGTGCAGTGAGAAAAAACAACTTTGGTCATGTTTTGATTTTTGTTTTAGTTGTAACAATCAAGCCAAGTTTCTATTTGGGATGAGACCTGTCTAGTAATAATGTCAGGTAGGATCGTTAGGGCAGCATGGTGGCTCAGTGGGCAGCACTGCTGCCTCACAGTGTCAGGGACCCAGGTTCGATTCCTGCTTTGGGCGACTGTCTGTGTTGAGTTTGCATTCTCCCAGTATCTGCATGGGTTTCCTCCGACTACTCTGGTTTCCTCCCACAATCCAAAAGGTGTGCAGGTCAGGTGAATTGGCCATGCTAAATTGCCCGTAGTGTTATGTGCATTAATCAGGGGTAAATGTAGGGAAATGAGTCTCAGTGTGGACTTGTTGGCTCAAGGAGCCTGTTTCCACACTAGGGAATCTAATCTAGTAACACCACATGCATACTTAAGTGTGCCCAAGCCTGGGCAATGTCAATCCATGTAAACTCCCTGCATTTAATTACTTTTCAGGTATCCAATTAACCAAAAAAAACTGTAAACTAAACAGTTCATTGTGACAAGTTTTCAGCTAAAGCCCAAACATTGTAACAATTCAACTTGTCCGGACTTGTCCTACCTGCCTATCTCCTTTTCCACCAATCCACTCCACACTCTCCTCCCTGACCTATCACCTTCATCCCCTCCCCCACTCACCTATTGTACTCTATGTTACTTTCTCCCCACCCCACCCTCCTCTAGCTTATCTCTCCATGCTTCAGGCTCTCTGCCTTATTCCTGATGAAGGGCTTTTGCCCGAAACGTCGATTTCGCTGCTCCTTGGATGCTGCCTGAACTGCTGTGCTCTTCCAGCACCACTAATCCATAATCTAAAAACTTCCCAACTCTTCTGACCATTCTCTTATTATTAGGGCATTCAGAACTAACAAGAACGTGCTAATCGCTTGCAAGCAATGAGTGCATAATGTTGGCATTGGCGTCCTTAATTCAGAGATCAAAACCATTTCCACTACATGTACAAGGCGGGTAATTGAACAGCACATGATTAAGCTTTTCAGACTGGTGCTTCACTTCACTGTGCAACTGCAATCATTTTTGACCTAAAACACATATCTACTTCAAAAAACAACGCTCTCTCTAATTTAAAGTGCAATTAAATTAAAATCTTCAGTAACTAGCTTTCATTTTGTTCTGATGTCAATTTGAAAGATTTTCCTTCTGACTTTCCCTTCCCAAATCCTTTCCTTAAAAGTGACATAATTGAAAGTAGTTAGTGCAGACATTATTAAAATCAAGGCAACATACCTTCATGGCCCACGGATATCAAATTTTTTGAGAGCATGGCATATAATGTTCTGGAAAATATAGAAGTACATGTTTATATAGGTTGTGTTCAGCCTATTACACAATAAATATGGTGTGACATATATCTCATTACAATTTAAGGAACATTAACTTTACATTATATTATTCTTAAGCGGGTCTCAGCAAGAGATATTACAATAAAGGTAAAGTTACCATAGTTCGAATGGACCAAACAGCTGCTCTCTCATTAGAGAGAGATGACTAGTGGTGCTGCTAGTACTAACTTCAGCAACTCTGATGCTACTGGTTTATTCTGTGAGTGGTTTATGCACCCTTTGCAACTTAAGCAATTTTCAGATTCAGAGAAATAAAATTGATGACAACTTATTGCGGATACCATATCCCATCCATATTTAAGCAAGAACTGGAAAACCATGGAGTAGTGGTGGTGGTGGTGGTGGGGGGAGCGGAATCTATATTGGAAGACAAAAAGACACTTGCCTTTAAATGACTAATGTACAAGATGCAAGCCTGAAATTAACAATTGCTGTTATTGTCCTCACACCTGCTGTTATTGTCCTCACACCAAACACAAATTATAATAAATCTTTACTTCACTATTTTGTCAAGGGTGAATACATTTAATGGATTAATATTTTAAACTGTTAATTTTCAACCCTTGCAATGCAGCTATTATAGCATTACACAACATGGCGGCTCAGTGGTTAGCACTGCTGCCTCACAGCACCCAGGGACACAGGTTCAATCCCAGCCTTGGGCAACTGTCTGTGTGGAATTTGCACGTTCTCCCAGTGCCTGCATGGGTTTCCTCCAGGTGCTCCGGTTTCCTCTTACAATCCAAAGATGTGCAGGCCAAGTGAATTGACCATGCTAAATTGCCCCTAACGTTAGGTGCATTTGTCAGAGGGAAATGGGTTTGGGTGGGTTACTCTTCGGAGGGTCAGTATGGACTTGTTGGGCCAAATGGCCTGCTTCCCACTATAGGGAATCTAATCTAATCTAATCTAAATCACTGATAAAGATTATATACAGGTCCACATTTTCTAGAAGCATAAACATGTGAATAGAGATCTGCATTGCTTCACAAGATTAGAAAATAATTACAATGAGCCAAGGAGAAGGAGTTATTAACAAGTGTGAGTACAACATGTAAACTTTAAAGACCGTTTTAAAGCAGAGTTAGTGAAGAGTTTGGTGAGACAGAGGACGACATTTCGGGCTCAGACTTCAAGTATTCATAAACTGAACAAATAAGAGATGTATAAGAAGTCAGAGTTAGTTTTCCACATTCTGAGCTTCGGGTCATAATTTTGTTGGTAGATGTACAGCAGCTACAAGATACACAACAATGACAAGATGTTGCAATCTCACCATACCTAGTGCGTTTTTTAATTCAAACTGCCTTGTACAGATAGTACTTTAATTATTGCATTTTAGTATTTAAATACTTGTGCATCATCATAAAATATTATTTGAATATGATAGGATTATAAAGGCTTGTCAGGTTAATAAATGCTGAAATAAAAAGATTCAGCTACAGATACTAGAAATCAGAAATAAAAAAGACTCAGCAATCCAGCACATCGGTGAAGATAAAGTTAATGTTTCAAGTCTTAAGACTTTTCTTCAGATACCTCATAAGTATTTCATTTACTAATTTGTATAATGTAGCGCTGTTTTATTCGGGTCTTTAACGATGATAGTAAAAAGTTGAGTTTCAGTACAGATCTCTGCTGAACACGTTATACTTTGAGCCCAAAGCTAGAAGATATAGGTTTAAGGTGACAGGTGAGAGATTTAAAAGGGATCTAAGCAGCAAATGTTGTACACAGAGGGTAGTGCATTCATGGAATGAACTGTTTGCAATTTTTGAGAAGATTTATAAGTCAGGTTGAGGTTCAGTTTGTAAGTTTGCTCGCTGAGATGGCGTACCCTGCAAAGACTACATTGGACAGACAGGCAGAAAACTAGCCACCAAAATACACGAACACCAACACCAACTAGCCACCAAAAGACATGACCCACTATCAGTAGTATCCTTACAAACAGATGAAGGAGGACACCACTTCGACTGTGACAACACATCCATCCTAGGACAGGCTAAAAAGAGACACGCATGAGAACTGGAATTCCATCAATAAACACATCATTTTGGACCCCTTTTACCAACCTCTGAGGAAAAAGAACTGAAATGTTATCATCTACCTTAAGGGATCAAGACACATAAATAGAAAGTGGGATGGAACATCAGCATGTTACTGGACGCTCACCGATGATACTACCCAGCATGGTGATGAAAACATCTAAAAACAAACTGCCAGTTCAGCGAACAAATTTACAATATGGAACGAACAGTCAGAAGTAGTAGTGGTGGAGGCGAGTACAAATACAACATTTAAAAAGAATCTGGATGAGCGTATGAATAGGAAGGGTGTAGTGGGATACAGGTCAAATGTGACCATGTTAATTTAGGAAGTCTGATTGGCATGGACGAGGGTCTGTTTTCAGGCTGTATAACTCTATGACATTAGTCAGAATGCTTTCTGTCTTTAATCCATCTCCAATATGCCAACCAATTATCAACCGATCACCCAAGGTTAGCCTCACCCTAAATTCGGTGCATTCTAATTCTTGCTAATTAGTCTTTTATGTAATGCTTAAGAAACACATTCCTTCCATCATAAGGTCAGAAATGGGGATGTTCGCCAGTGATTACAAAATGTTCAGCACAACTTGTGAATCCTCAAATATTGAAGCAGACAATGTTCAAATGCAACAGGATCTGGACAAATTCCAGGCTTGGGCTGATAAGTGGCAAGTAACATTTGCATCACACGAATGCTAGGCTACAATGATCACCAAAAAGAGACAATCTAACCACCACCCCATGACATTCAATGGTGTTATCATTACTGATTCCTCCACTATCAATATCCTGGGGTGATCATTGACCAGAAATTTAACTGGACATACCACATAAACAGTGGGAGAAAGTGAGGACTGCAGATGCTGGAGTACCAGAGTTGAAAAATGTGGTGCTGGAAAAAAAAACACAGCAAGCCAGGCAGCATCCAAGGATCAGGAGAATCGACGTTTTGGGCATAAGCCCTTCAGGAATGAGGCTGAAGGGCTTATGCCTGAAACGTCGATTCTCCTGATCCTGGGATGCTGCCTGGCCTGCTGTGTTTTTTTCCAGCATCACATTTTTCAACTCTCATATCACATAAAGAGTGGCTACAACAGCAGGTCAGAGGCTCTGAATTCTGCAGCGAGTAACTCCCCTCCTGAATCCCGAGAGACTGTCCACCACCTACAAGGCACAAGTTAGAAATTTGAGGGAATACTCCTCATTTGCTGGATGAGTGCAGCCCCAACTCCACTCAAAGCTTGACAATCAAGGACAAAGCAACTCGCTTGATTGGCATCCGCAAGTATCCGCTCCCTCCACCACTGATGTTCAGTAGCAGCAGTGTGTATTATCCACAAGATGCACTGCAGTAATTCACCAAAGATCCTCAGAAAGCACCTTCCAAACCCATGACCACTTCCATCTAGAAGGACAAGGGCAGCAGATACATGGGAACATCACCACTTTCAAGACCTATCCAAGCCACTCATCATCTTGACTTGGAAATATATTGATGTTCCTTCACCGTCACTGGGTCAATATCCTGGAATTCCCTCTGAAAAGGGCACTGTGGGTCAATCCACAGCACATGGATTACAGCAGTTCAAGAAGGCAGCTCACTACCACCTTCAAGGGCAATTAGGGACCGGTAATAGAACATAGAAAAGTACAGCATAGAACAAGCCCTTTGGCCTACGATGTTGTGCCAAGGTTTAATCCTAATTTAAAATATAATAACTTACACACCCCTCAACTCACTGCTATTCATGTGCATATCCAGCAGTCACTTAAATGTCCCTGATGACTCTGCTTCCACCACCACCACTGGCAACACATTCCATGCATTCACAACTCTCTGCGTAAAGACCTACCTCTGATGTCTCCTCATTACCTTTCTCCGAATATCTTAAAACTTTGACCCTCGTACCAGTCAATCCTGCCCTGCGGAAAAGTCTCTGGCTACTGACTATCTATTCCACCCATTATCTTGTATACCTCGATCAGGTCTCCTCTCTTCCTCCTTCTCTCCAGAGAGAAAAGTCTGAGCTTATTCAACCTTTCTTCATAAGGCAAGCTCTCCAGTCCAGGCAGCATCCTGGTAAGCCTTCTTTGCACCCTCTTCAAAGCCTCTGTACCTTTGCTATAGTAGGGCGACCAGAACTGGACACAATATTCCAAGTGTGATCTCACCAGGGACTTGTTGAGCTATAGCAAAACCTCGTGGCTCTTAAACTCGATCTCCCTGTTAATGAAAGCCAAAACACCACATGCTTTCTTAACAACCCTATCCACTTGGGTGGCAACTTTGAGGGATCTATGTACTTGCACACCCAGATTCCTCTATTCCTCCACACTGCCAAGAATCCTGTCTTTAATCCTATGTTCAGCATTCGAGTTCAACAATCCAAAATGCATCACTTCGCATTTATCCAGGTTGAACTCCATATGCCATTTCTCATCCCAGCTCTGTATCTCGACTATGTCGCGCTGCAGCCTGCAATAGTCCTCGATACTATCGACGGCACCTCCAATCTTTGTGTCATCTGCAAGTTTACTAACCCACCCCTCAACCTCCTCATCCAAGTCATTTATAAAAATTACAAAGAGCAGAGACCCAAGAACAGAACCCTGCGGGACCCCACTCACCTCCAGGCAAAATATTTCCATCTACAACCACTCTCTGCCTTATGTCAGCCAACCAATTCTTAATCTAGACAGCCAAATCTCCCTGTATCCCAAACTTCCTGACTTTATGAATGAGCCTACCGTGGTGAAAAAACGCTAGATAGCCAGCAATGCCCAAATCTCACAAATGAGTTGTAAAAAACCTTATGAACATCCATTTAAACACACTGTCCTATCCATCCTATTAACAACCTACTCAAATTCTAATCAGATCGGTCAGGCACAACCATTCAGTGATGAATGTTCACTTGCTGATCAGCTCATACTTTTTATGATTAGAATTGGAGAAGGTTGTTAATAGGATAGATAGGACAGAGTGTCTAAATGGATGTCCATAAGTTTTTTTAAAACTCATTTGAGATTTGGGCATTGCTGGCTATCTAGCATTTATTACCAGTCCCTAATTGCTCTTGAGAAGGTGGTAGTGAGCTGCCTTCTTGAACCGCTGTAATCCATGTGCTGTGGATTGACCCACAATGTCCTTGGGAGGGAATTCCAGAATACTGACCCAGTGACAGTGAAGGAACGGCGATAAAATTCCAGTAACTTTACAACAGTGATGTTACTGTAGTTTTTTTTTGTTTTTCCTTCCCTCAAACCATCTGCAATTTCCCCACCTGTGTTTTAAATATGCTCGTTTTGGAATCAGAGACCTAAATCATATTATGTTTATCGTTGTTATTTTTGAAAATTGTATTAAGTGTGCTAAGAATAGGGAAACACCAGAGACAAGCCATACTCTCATTTATTCTAGCACAGCGTTGAGAATAAGAAACATTAAATTTATTTATGCAATTTAACCCAACTTTTAAAGTATTTCAACACTCTTTCAACATGTTCACAAAACATTCTGAAAGTTTGTCTTCAAAATTTATTTTACCGTGGTTCTTTAATTGAAAAGCTCTGCACTCCAAACAGGTGACTCAACAGATCATCAGAACAATGTACTATATGTTGCTGTCTTTCATCATACAACTGCTTAGCCATTATGTATTGTCCCAAGTAGTGCATTACCTGTTCAAAAGAAATATAATCAATTTTTGGTTCAAAACTTCAGCACAATACTTGCATATATTAAATTACAGTAGTGTGTTTAATGAGACTTAAGGTACAAGGTGCAAGCATTTCCATTGACAAAAGAAATACCCAAGGAATTTTCAGGAGGTTGTACTTACTGGCAAAGCCATCCTTCCAATAGTTTTGGATTAGAGTCTTCTGGCATGTCGTTCTGAACTCTTAAACATAACTCAAAGAGAGTGCTAGCCTTGAAATGATGACTGACACTTAATGTGGCAACGGTTGTACAAGTTCAGCAAACCATTAGCCAAAAGTGAGTGAGCCAGTTTTGATTTCTGTTTGTGATTCTGCCTCTCTCAATCAATCAATATCACAAAAACTAGCCAGTCAGTCAATTATCTCAATTGCTGGGATTTTGATGTACACAAAGGTGAAGTGGAGCATAGTGACATAGATCATAGTGACAAGAGAAGGCAACGTGTCCATTTCAGCCTACTCCACCATACAATAAGATGACAGCTGATCTGATTTTAACATCAACTCTACATTCCAGCTTACCTGCAATCTTTCAACCCCTTGGTATCTAAAGTAATTGGTTATGGAGCATTTTAGCACATTTCAAGAAATAATATACTAAACAATTACCAGAACACTGGGGAGAATGCTGATGCTCTCCTTTGAAATATGTCATGGGAACGTTTACATCCAGCTGAGAAGCCAGACACTTCAGCATTTCCTCAGTATTGCACAGAGGGTCAGCCTTGATTTTGTTCCCAAACTTCTGGCATGCGTTTTGAATTCTTAAACCTGACTCAAAAGAGAGAGCTAGCTTTGAATGATAGTTGACTTTTGTTCAAGAAGTTCAGCAGACACAAACAGCCAAATATCACCCGCAGAATAAAGCTACCTGAATGATTGACTAACCTCCTTTATTGTGAAGGTTTCACTTCGTGCTCCAGCAAAGTGCAGCAACTTAAGTAAGAGCGGCTTGGGTTTCACCTAAAAGAAGTTTCCAGAAGGGGAGTTAAAAGAAAACATTTTCTGAGACATTAAATATGTTTAGAAAAGGACTGTATAATATTTCTGATAATCTGCACAGAATTTACAAAAGCTGCAGAATTCAATACAGAAACCCAC
The DNA here is from genome assembly GCF_047496795.1 of Chiloscyllium punctatum. NCBI lineage: Eukaryota > Metazoa > Chordata > Chondrichthyes > Orectolobiformes > Hemiscylliidae > Chiloscyllium > Chiloscyllium punctatum. The sequence continues at coordinate 30,049,435 of NC_092770.1, read as the reverse complement.
TTGACAGTCCTGATCTTGATCATCTTGTGAAGTGCCCAGGCAGTTTGCCGATCCGTTCGTTGCCATATTTCTAGGTTTCCTTTTAAGCGAAGACGCGTCCTCTGGAGACAAAAAACAAACACACTCGTTTTAAGCCGAACTCCACTCCTTCAGACAATATGCCGAGGCTTTTAAATCCAACTCCGACCAAGGCAGGAACTGGGCGAAGGGCATGTCAGGGCGACTCCCCTTTCCCGGAGGTTTCGCCGCCTCGACATGTCCGAGCATGACTCCACCGACACGATTAGCTGCGACGATGGGGAAAGAGACTGACTCAGCGGAGGCTGTGCCCGGACATGTCCCGGAGACGAGGGAGGGGTGTAGCCCCGAACAAGGCGGGCGCACAGGCTTTTCCTACCGTGTCCACTCGGACCGGAACAGAACATAACAGACTAATCCCGCGATAACCGAGAGCACCCGAACACTCGCCCTTTTTCTCCCCCTCACCGAAATCTTCCCCCAGCGCGGTCAAGCGGACGCGTGGTCCCCGCCAGAGGTTCTCGTTGGGCCTCCGAGGCCTAACAAGCGGCCTCGATTGACAAAGAGCACCTCCTCCTCCTCCTGCGGGCGGAGGCTAGATCGGAAGGAGCCTTAACCGCCAATAGTCAGCATCATCCGTGACTCTCCCTTCCCCCAAGGTCCGGGGGGGGGGGGGTCGCGAGAGATGTTCCTCTTTGTTGCTCAGGGAGATGCCTCGAGGACTTGAGAGGGGGGTCTGGTTACCATGGAAACCCGGGCGCCAATGGCCGCGCGCTCGATTCAAATCAGGCAGGATTCCAAACTGTAACCGCCTCAGAGCGATTCCGGAGGGGAGGGGGTGGAGGAGGAGAGGGATGAGATGGAGGGGGAGGACTATCTGCTACTCACCTCAGGATCCACGGCGGGGGCGGGGGGATGTGATGTGGATGCGAAAAGATTGCATGTGTTTCTGGAGATGATTCCCCACCGCCCCTCAGAAATTATGAGCTTTTACCCCAGGATGGGGGGAAGGGGGTCAATTAGGGAAAAAACAATGACTGCAGATTCTGGATTAGTGGTGCTGGAAAAGCACAGCAGGTCAGGCAGCACCGGGGAGCAGGAAAATCGACGTTTCAGGCAAATGCCCTTCGTTAGGAATGCTATTTAAACTCCACACAGTCACCCAAGGCTGGATTGATCTCGATTCCCTAGCGTGAGGCAGCAGTGCTACTCAGGGACATCTTCCACATGGCCAAAAAACAGGTGGGTGACTGTACACCTATGAGAATTGTACCTATTGTGATGGAGTTACGTGAATAGAATGGAAAAAATGTTTTAATGTTACGTGTACTTTTACATGAAAAATACAATGAAAAGGTTTACAAACTCACCCCACCACAGCACCTTTATCGATGAAAGAAGTCACATGTAATCATTAAAGTGTAGAAATTAAAACAAAGTTCGTTATGGTTCAGTTAATGGCTCCTGGGCTTGGGAAAGCCAATTAAGGCACAACAGAAAACTCTGAAGATGCAGCTGGGATGTGATTGCTGTTCTGGGACAAATCTGCCACGCCAGGCTGTTGGAATACTGACTGGAAACTTCTGTCAAAAGAGTGCTGGCCAAGACCACCACTCCTGGACAAGACATCCTGCATATAGTTGGAATACCTGGAATCTGAAGGCAAAGAAGGCCTCCACAACTTGGATGAGACATCCACCTAGGGACATGACTGCCACACCAGGAGACTGCCACGCTATGCCGAGACCGCCGCTTCCCCTTCAGGTGCCTGGGCCTAGCTGCAGTCCTAAAGTCTCAGCCTAGCCGTTGCATTCGAGCTGGGGAGTCAGCCTATGACCTGCACCCCACTTGGCAGGAGACCCCAGGCTGGGCTAGAATCGTGTCAGACTTGTCCCAGTGTTGCTGCCACTAGACACATCCTCCTTCAACTACCACTCTCCAGATTTAAAAGAAAAGGGAAAAAAGAAAATGGAAAGAGCTAAAGAAAAAAGAGAAAGAAAGCTAATGGGAACAGACAAGCCCTGGGCTCATGCCACCAATTCCGCCACCATCTTAGGAAAAAGTTGACCATATGGGAACTGTATCTGTGCAAAATGTACATATGGAATTATCTCTATGGGAATTGTACCTGTGGGATGTACATACGGAAAATGAGGGAATTGACACCGTTGGCATCAGTCTGCATTATTTTCGCATTCTCTTCAGCAGCTGATCTAAAAGGCACAATTGAACCTGCCTCATGCTCTGTTGTGAAGGTGTATTGCCTTCTTGGTGCAAGGGAAGGATTAAGGAGAGGGTTATTGAGCCTTCCCTGTGATACCTTCTTTGAGGAGTGAGGACAATCTGAGTGGACATGTCTGGGCACAGCCTCCAGAGATTCAGCCCAGCTTGGGATGACACAGCTTTTCTTGTGCTGGTCAAATCATAAGCAAAAACAGAAATTGTTGGAAAAGCTCAGCAGGTATGGCAGCATCTGTGGGGAGAAATCAGACTTAATGTTTTGCGGTGAGTGACCCTGTCTCAGAATGGATCAAAATCAAGTAAATATGTCACTCGGGTCTCCTGTAAAGGGAATCTCCCGCTTGCTTACTGGTATTTCCTTTATAAGCTTGTTTTTAAAAGGAGCACTCCAATCCTTCAAAAGCAAAGGAAAATGGCTATAGCAACAACAATATTGCATCTGCAAAGAACACATATTGAATGGAGTCACCAAGATTGTAACCCTTTCAGAGAGAGGTAGTGTGTTGCCGTTTATGCAGGTATTAGTAGGGTCTCGAACATGAATAATCAGGGAGAAATTCCTAGAGTAAATAAGGATTTGCTCTCTTTCGTTCTCTGAAAACTCCCTCATCGAAGTCTGAGTTTGAAAATCCCTGAAAGACTTCGTAGCCACCAATACAGCGTTCTTAAAAGAGAAGTCTGAATTTTCTCCAGAAAGAAGGAATACAACCAACCATAACAGATCCAGGGAAGTGCCTCAGCACCCAAAGATTATGTGGAAATTGACTGGTTGTAGACCAGTGTTTGGACAACCTGTAAATAATTATTATTTCTGACTTTAACTGTTGCCTGGCCAAAAATCCTTTGAGACCATTCTCTGCAAAGCATGTGTGTTTTCCAGGCTTGAAGGCGAGGTTTGTATGTGCATGTGTGTTATTTTTCAATAAACATTTCAAGGATGAATGTGTTCTATTGAGTAAGAAAGAAGTATTTCCAAATATCAAAATACAATGTTTTCTGCATCCACAATATTTTCATATTTTTAAAAATGCTCAGACCAGCACTGCCCAAGAGAGGCAATTGGATGAGTCGGGGAAATAGACTGAAAAGATGGATGGAAAACCTTGTTACTTCTTAATTAGTTTAATAAGCACATTTTATTTTCATCACCTTTCATGTGAATGCAAAGTATAATCATATGAGGAGATTAAGACAATAAACAAAAAACTATTGTCAATTTTTGTTGAATAAAGTTGCTGTGAAGCTTTATAAGAACTTACACATTTACAAGGAGGTTAAAAACAGCAGACATTTAAGAGTCATAGAGATGTACAGCACAGAAATAGACCCTTCAGTCCAACTGATCTATGTTGACCAGATATTGTAAATTAATCTAGTCCCATTTGCCAGGACTTGGCCCATAACTTTCTAAACCCTTCCTATTCATATCCCCATCCAGATGCCTTTTAAATGTTGAAATTGTATTAGTCTCCACCACTTCATCTGGTAGCTCATTTCCATACATGCACCAAACTTTGCGTGAAAAAGTTGCCCCTAAAGTCCCTTTTAAATCATTCCCTTCTCACCATATACCTATGCCCTCTAATTTTGGATGCCCCCATCCCAGGGGAAAGACCTTGTCTATTTACCCTATCCATGCTCCTCATGATTTTATAAACCTCTATAAGGTCATCCCTTAGCTTCCGGTGCTCCAGGGAAAACACTCTATTCAGTCTCTCCGTATAGCTAAAACCCTCCAACCCTGACAACATCCTTGTAAATCTTTTCTGAACCCTTTCAAATCTCAACATTCTTCCTATAGGAGCGCGCTTGTTTGAAATTCTACCCAAAATAATACTCAAGTGGAATATATTTACGAAATTATCATCCAAAATGTTTTCATTGCCAGAGAAACCCTTGATACATATTCCAATCTTCTAAGTATGCACTTTCAGCTGGTTCCACAAAATAACCCTTCTATGGCACTGTCCTGACCTATCCAAACTAATTATAATATGGTGGAAGTTCAGCTATCTGAATTCCCAGCTTTCTGACATTGGGTGGCAGTGCAATTACTCTCAGGCCAGTTTGAAGTCACTCTATCCCCACGAACACTTATTTACTTGGAATCTCTCCATTATACTCTCCCGGGTGTTATCACCAGAGCAGCTTAGCAGTACAAGAGATCTGACTGGAGGATCTGTTTTCTGGTAAGGAATATTAAAATGCTTTCTGCTTTTGTAGAAGGATGAATTTCAAAATACGTGTACAAACATCAGTTAATGGCAAAGTTCATGGCTGTTTAATTCTAACTTCTATCAAGAAACTTTCTGAGCTCCTATAACTCATACATTTTTGATATTTGCTGCAATCACTGACCTCTCCAGGACAAAGGAAGAATACCTTGCCTTCTCCTCAAGGCATTTTTGTGCCATCAGAATCAGTGTTAGAAGGATTAATCAACATATATATATTTATTAATCTTTGATATTCTTTGATTCATCATAAGGTTTTGCATGATACATTTAAAACTAATCAACAAGAGCATAATGCCTTGCTTCTAGATCTTATTGATTACTTACTTAAAATCTGTAGGCAATTTTAGGTGAATCAATATTTTACGTTTGAACAGGAAGATATTCTCTGAACAGCCTGTTCAGAGATGTTAGTACACATCTCTGGAGTGGGTAGGATTTGAACCCAGACCTCCTGACTCAGTGGTAGGGTTACTACCACTGCACAACAAGACCCCACTTTGGGATCAGGAACCTGATGCCCACATAATGTTTGGCACCTCAACCTACTACATGATTTAGAAGTGTAAATGTCTTGACTGGCTTGGAGGTGAAATTAATGTGCATAATTAATGGTGTCAAGCATTACCATGAAGCGGATTGAGTGATAAAGCCAGGAAGAGAAAAAAGTGGGTCTGGCAGCTTAATAGAGTAATAGAAATGTATAGCACGGAAACAGACCTGTTGGTCCAACTCAGCTATGCCGACCAAATATCCAAAATTAATCTAGTCCCATTTGCCAGCACTTGGGCCCATATCCCTCTAAACCCTTCCTAATCATATACCCATCCAGATGCCTTTTAAATGTTGTAATTCTATCAGCGTCTACCACCATTCCATACACGCACCACCTTTTGCATTAAACAGTTGCCCCTCCAGTCTCTTTTAAATCTTTCCCCTCTCACCCTGGACCTATGCCCTCCAGTCTGGACTCCCCAACCCAGGGAAAAGTCCTGGTCTATCATGATTTTATAAACCTCTATAAGGTCCTTCTTGGCTTACTAATAATCTCCTTAAAACACTGAACAGACCATTAATTGGAATTGGGATTGTTGTTAACTCCCTTCCCTTCTTTCCTCACTTGAAAATTCCAGCCTATCCTGGAGACAGTGGGGCTCTGACCAAGGGGTGGCGTCCCATGGGATGGCTATCAAAAGAGAGAGAAGGGTTGATATTGGACAGGAGAGGAGGACAGGACCTGGCCCTCAATACGCTTTCCTTCCTGATGCTGAGTCCCTCAAAAAAAACTTGAATCTTCAAATCTGTCCTCTTGATTTTTTTTTAAGAGTTTGAACCTTGGTTCTGAATTTTCAGTTGCCTGACAAATTGCCCCCTAGTAAAGGGCAATTGGACGGTGATGTGGGAAGAATATCTATGGGGCTTCCTACCACGAACGTAATTGAGTTGAGAAGGTGACCAGGTCCTGACCACCCCATCAAACATTCCTGGGGAGAGTGCAAGATTCTCCCCACAACTCCCCCTATAAAATTACTTTACCTACTGTCACAGCATTGGGAAAGGGAGGGTTAAAATGGAAATCAAAATCATTCTCTCCTCATTTTATTTTCTTTATGCAACCACTGTGGGGAATTGTATAGTTTTTCTTGTGTGTTTGCCCTTCCCACCATCAATCAAACAGGCAATGTGACCCTGACAAAAGACATTGAGCTTCTAGTTGCCTGCCACTTCAACACACCGCCATGGTTCCTGGCCAACATCTCTCTCTCTCAGCTTTGCTGCAGTGCCCCTGTGAAGCTTAACCCCAGGTGGAAGAACAGCACCTCATTTTCTGCTTGGGAACTCTGCAGTCTTCTGGACTTAATTTTGAGTTCAACAATTTTGGGGCTTGAGAAGCATTTTCCCATGTTCTTACCCTAATGCCACACACCAGATTTTGTCAAGACATGGCTGTTACTAAACACATCCCACTGTCGACTACTAATCGTCTCAATTAGCAACTACTCATTCCCCAATCTGAACTTTTCGCACTCCTGTATCTGTCCAACTGTGTTTTTCTTTCTCTGTTTGGTCTCTATCTTCACCTATTGTTTATAGGTAGCATCAGTTCTGAAGAAAGGTCACTGGACCCAAAATATTAACTTTATTTATCTCCACAGATGCTGCCAGACCTGCTGAGATTTTACTGCAATTTCTTTTTTCATTTCTGATTCCCAGCATCTGCAGTCCTTTTGGTTTTATTTTGTTATGTGTTGTCACCCTGCTGCCTTTACACAGCTGACAAAATTAGTCTAGGTGAAGGAGTGAGTGATTTTAGGACAGGCAATGACCTAACAGTATTATTACTAGACTAGTAATTCAGAGACCCAGGTAAAGTTCTGAGGACCAGGTTGAATTTCCACCATGGCAGATAGTGAAATTTAAGTTCAATAATAATCTGGAAATAAGGTCCAATGATGACCTTGACACCAGTGCTGATTGTCAGAGGAAGAACCCATCTGGTTCACTAATATTCTTTAAGGAAAGATATCTGACAACCTTACCTGGTTTGCCCCACATGAGACTTCAGACTCATCGCAATGTTATTAACTCTTAACTGCCCTCTGGGCAATTAAGTTTGGGCAGTAAATGCTGGTCCAGGCAGCGTTTCCCACATCCCACATGAATGAATAAAGAAATAAGATTTCCCACCCTGCTACCAATTGAGGGTGTTAAGTTGCCAAATAATGACCACTAAGGACATCATTCTGCCACTGCTGGATTTAATCCAGTTTTTTATTAGTTCATCCATGGAATGTGGGTGTCACTGTTTAACCACTGCATTTATTGCTCATTCATAATTGCCCTAGATACGATGGTGATCAATTGTTTTGAAATGTTACAGTCCTTTGGGTGTAGGGATACCAGCAGTGGTCTTTGAAAGATTTTAAAATTTTTTACCCAATGACAATGAAGGAACAGCAATATAGTTCCATGTCAGTGTGGCCTGTACCTTGGATGGGAACTTGCAGTTCGTGGTGTTGCCATAAATCTGCTTCCCTTGTATGTGTAGGTGATAGAAGTCATGATTTGAAGGTGCTGTCAGAGGAACTTTGGTGAGTTGCTGCTGTGCAACCTGTATACAGAACACACTGTAGCTACCAGGTGTCTGCAATGGAGTGAATTTTGAGAGTGGTGGGTGACATGCCAATTAATTGGGATTTTGTCCTTGAATGTTGTTTGAACTGCACTCTTCCATGCAAGTGGAGAGTATTCCATCACATTCCTGATTAGTGCCTTGTAGATAGTGGACACACATTGGGAAGACAAGAGTCAAGTTCGTTGTCACAGAATTCCTAGCCTCTGACCTAGTCTTGCAGGCAAATTATATGTGCTGGTCTGGTTTAGTATTTGATAAATGGTAACGTCCTGGATGTTGATGGCAGTGCTCACCAGCACACTACCTTTGCTGACTAAAATGCCCCACAACTTACTGTGTGGAAATCTGTATGTGTTTTTACTCAACCAGTTCAGACATGCAATGACACACCTCCAAGGAAGGTGGGCCTTGAACCGAGACTCCTTGTCCAAAGCTTAGGATGCATTCACTGCAACACAAGACCTCTCCAAGTTGGTAAAAACAATGACTGCAGATACTGGAAACCAGATTCTGGATTAGTGGTGCTGGAAGAGCACAGCAGTTCAGGCAGCATCCAAGTAGCTTCGAAATCGACGTTTCGGGCAAAAGCCCTTCATCAGGAATTGTTGGTCTATTCTAATTGATATAGCTCTTGCCCTAAGCTGATCTATTTATAATGTAGATCCCTGCAAAGTATGTGCATTTTTTTTTATTTCTCACATTGTTCCCTTCTTGAAAGATGGGTCTGAGAATTCACCCCAGATCTATGCTAGCGCTTCTCCATAGAAGACTTTGACTGGCTTGCATTTCAACATTTCTGTCCCAAAGCGAAAGAGTCCAGTTTCTTCTGTGCAACTCATTCTTTCTGGCATGTCAGAAGCTCAAATACACACAAAAGTAAAGTATTGCAAGTGCTGGAAATCTGGAATAAAACCAAAGAAAGACTGGAAACACTCAAGAAATAATCTATGGAAAGAGAAACAGAGTTAACATTGAAAACATTAACTCTCTGGAGATGCAATCTGACCTGCTGAGTATTCCCAGCATTTTCTGCTTTTACTCTAGAAAATGCAACTTTGGCAAGCATTCAATGTCATCATTGACATGTTATATGTGTCAACCTATATAAAAAAAACAGCAATATGTTTAACCAAGTTTGGAATCTTGATCTTATTAATCATAAATACCCTTCCTAATGTCTGCCAATTTGGTATTGTTGATACAAACCTGATTTTAATTTTTTTTGTTTATTTTACAGTCATAATATCCCTACAGTGCAGAAAGAGGCCATTTGGCCCTCCGAACAGCATGCCACCCACGCAACCACAAAGCCCTGCATTTTCAATGGTTGATCCACCTAGCCTGCACAACCCTGGACACTACAGGGTAATTTACCATGACCAATCCACCTAATCTGAACATCTTTGGACTATGGGAGGAAATCGGAGCACGCGTCATTTAGACCATAGTGTTATCATATTAGATGACTATTATCAAAAGAAAAGCTTTATTTCCTAGGACTTCCCTTTCTTTGTCTGAGTAAGTTCAAAACAATAATCACCGTTTCCGCCCAACCTTAATGTCCAGATTCAACTGATCATAATTAACAGTCACACACAAAAGTTTCCTTCCATTCAATAACTTGTTTTTAAAACCAGTCTACTGTTGTCAGAGTTCCTATGTGCTCATATTCTTTACATAAATGCTATTGTGCAGCTCTAAACTTCACGTTTACTGAAAAAATAACTAAAATCTATGGCCTAAAAACAATTGGAAACATTAGAATTCTGCTCCATTTCTAATTAACTCTAAATAGCTACCATTTGTTTCACATTTAGATATCATTTGCTTTTACATTGTAAATATGCACTTCTGCACTGTGAATTTTGTACTTCATCCTTTCCTACTGTGAATCTTTACATTTGCCAAGGGAGGACAGAACAAGATTACTGAGGCAGCTTTCCCAAGCATGCAAGAATCCCTGAGGCAGACAAGCACTATTCCAGCTACACCTTCATTTGTTAAGAGTTCATGTTAGATAATATGTTTACATACAAACCCTTCTGAGATGATGATATCTGAACTTAAGAGCTTCCAGTGGATCTGTTGCAATTGTCTTAGTTCTCCATATAGATGCTGAAGCTGCATCAACACTTGTTGAGCACAATATATATAAATGTTCCCCAAAGGCTGCAGTCTGTTTTTGTTGAGTACGGGAGCAGCTCTGTTATTTGATATGTGCTTCAGGCTTGTGAGGAAACCATTCTTATTGGCTAATGGAAGTTTAATGATCTTTAAGAATGATGGGGTATTAACTGATTGGATGACCATGTTTCTAAAGTGAACGTTCGAGCACCCATCTGGTGTGTCAATGTACACGATGCCATTCTTTTACGTTTTTAACTTTTAAAGCACCTTGAAATTTATTGACTTACTCATTTTTTTTAAAAAAAGACGTGTAATTGTAATATTTATCAGGTCATACAGTTTAGTAGTATGATTTACATCGATAGTTACAGATGAGGTGCTGGAAGACTGAAGGTTGGATAACGTGTTGCCACTATTTAAGAAAGGTGATAAGCACAAGCCAGGCAACTATGGACCAGTGAGCCTGATGTCGATGGTGGGCAAGTTTTTGGAGGGAATCCTGGGGGAAAGGACATACATGTATTTGGAAAGGCAAGGACTGATTTGGGTAAAAACAATGACTGCAGATGCTGGAAACCAGATTCTGGATTAGTGGTGCTGGAAGAGCACAGCAGTTCAGGCAGCATCCAAGGAGCAGCAAAATCGACGTTTCGGGCAAAAGCCCTTCATCAGGAATAAAGGCAGAGAGCCTGAAGGGTGGAGAGATAAACTAGAGGAGGGTGGGGGTGGGGAGAAAGTAGCATAGAGTACAATGGGTGAGTGGGGGAGGGGATGAAGGTGATAGGTCAGGGAGGAGAGGGTGGAGTGGATAGCTGGAAAAGGAGATAGGCAGGTCGGACAAGTCATGGGGACAGTGCTGAGCTGGAAGTTTGGGACTAGGGTGAGGTGGGGAAGGGGAAATGAGGAAACTGTTGAAGTCCACATTGATGCCCTGGGGTTGAAGTGTTCCGAGGCGGAAGATGAGGTGTTCTTCCTCCAGACGTCTGGTGGTGAGGGATCAGCGGTGAAGGAGGCCCAGGACCTCCATGTCCTCGGCAGAGTGGGAGGGGGAGTTGAAATGTTGGGCCACCGCAGGAACTGTAAAACCTGCGCCCACACCTCCTCCCTCACCTCTATCCAAGACCCTAAAGAAGCCTTCCACGTCCATCAAAGTTTCACTTGCACATTCACTAATATCATTTATTGTATCCGTTGCTTTCGATGCGGTCTCCTGTACATTGGGGAGACTGGGCGCCTCCTAGCAGAGCGCTTTAGGGAACATCTTCAGAACACCCGCACCAATCAACCACACCGCCCTGCTGAGAAAGTCTAATATCTCAGTTGTGTGAGTCAAAGGAGGTAAAAACAATGACTGCAGATGCTGGAAACCAGATTCTGGATTAGGGTACTGCTGGAAAAGCACAGCAGTCCAGGCAGCATCCGAGGAGCAGGATGCAAAAGCCCTTCATCAGGAATGGGTCAAAGGAGAAAAGCTTCACAACCCATGAGACCTGAACTGAGAAGAAATGGTTAAATCAAACATAAAGATTTGAAAGAGAAGAAAAATTTCTCTGGATTTTTATTAACAGCAAAGTGATTACATTGAGAAGTGGATCGAATTTTGTTTTTTGTTGTTTTGAACCTTTCATACTACATATGTAGACAATTTACTTTATTTTATATTTCTTTCTTTTGCATAATAAAACCAAATTTTATTGTTAAAACTAAAACCGCAGCCTGGTGTGCTCATAATTCAGTCAAAGACTGCCACTTCAAATGAAAGAGAAACAAAATGTCATCTATCAAGCCAGATTTCATTCTGGGATCTGACTAATCCAGTAGTAATATCATCTGGGATTTTAACAATACCAAATCTAGGACGGTCTATCCCCTGGTTGGTTCTTGAATGTGTGGTCTAAAAACAGCATCTATTCACTCCAGAAATTCATCCACCACTAATAATGTGGTTTCTCCAGTGTATTAGTCAGATTAAAGTCACCCACTATTATTGTACTACAGACACCTCAAATTTCCTGGTTAATACTGCCCCCAACTTTCCACTGCTAATTGGAGGATGCTAGATAACGTAAATCTTTTTTTCCACTCCTTCTTGCTTCTTAGAGGCAGAGAAATGTACAGCATGGAAACAGACCCTTCGGTCCAACCCATCCATGCCGACCAGATATCCCGAAACAATCAGTCCCACCTGCCAGCACCTGGCCTACATCCCTCCAAACCCTTCCTATTCATATACCAATCCAAATGCCTCTTAAATGTTGCAATTGTACCAGCCTCCACTACTTCCTCTGGCAGCTCATTCCATACACATACCACCACCTGCGTGAAAAAGTTGCCCTATAGGTCCCTTTTATATTTTTTCCCTCTGAGCCTAAACCTATGCCCTCTAGTTCTGGACTCTCCCAACCCAGGGAAAAGACTTTGTCTATTTATCCTATCCATGCCCCTCATACTTTTTTAAAACTCTACAAGGTCACCCCTCAGCCTCTGACACTCCCGGGAAAACAGCCCCAGCCTGTTCAGCCTCTCCTTATAGCTCAAAACCTCCAACCTTGGCAACATCTTTTCTGAACCGTTTCAAGTTTCATAACATCTTTATGATGAGAAGGAGACCAGAATTGCACGCCATATTCCAACAGTGGCCTAACCAATGTCCTGTACAGCCGCAACATGACCTCCCAACTCCTTTACTCAATACCCTGACCAATAAAAGAAAGCATACCAAACGCCTTCTTCACTATCCTATCTACCTGCGACTCAACTTTCAAGGAGCTATGAACCTGCACTCCAAGGTCTCTTTGTTCAGCAACACTCCCTAGGACTTTACCATTAAGTGTTTGAGTCCTGCTAAGATTCGCTTTCCCAAAATGCAGCCCCTTACATTTATTTGAATTAAACTCCATCTGCCACTTCTCAGCCCATTGGCCCATCTGGTCCAGATTCTGTTGTAATCTGAGGTAACCCTCTTTGCTGTCCACTACACCTCCAATTTTGGTGTCATCTGCAAACTTACTAACTGTACCTCTTATGCTCGCATCCAAATCATTTATGTAAATAACAAAAAGTAGAGGATGCAGCTCCAATCCTTGTGGCACTCCACTGGTCACAGGCCTCCAGTCTGAAAAACAACCCTCCACCACCACCCTCTGTCTTCTACCTTTGAGCCAGTTCTGTATCCAAATGGCTAGTTCTCCCTGTATTCCATGAGATCTAACCTTGCTAATAAGTCTCCCATGGGGAACCTTGTCGAACACCTTACTGAAGTCCGTATAGACCACTTCTACCGCTCTGCCCTCATCAATCCTCTTTGTTACTTCGTCAAAAAACTCAATCAAGTTTGTGAGACATGATTTCCCATGCACAAAGCCATGCTGACTATCCCAAATCAGTCCTTGCCTTTCCAAATACATGTACATCCTGTCCCTCACAATGTCTTCCAACAACCTGCCCACCACCGACATCAGGCTCACTGGTCTATAGTTCCCTGGCTTGTCCTTACCACCCTTCTTAAATAATGGCACCACGTTAGCCAACCTCCAGTCTTCTGGCACCTCAACTGTGACTATAGCTTAAAAAAAGCAAAACCATAGAGCACTATGAATGAGAATATAAGACTAACAATTGGAGCAGAATTAGGCCATTTGACCCATTGAGTCTGCCCTACCATTAGATCATGGCTGATATGTTTCTCAACCCTATTCTCTTGCCTTCTCCATAATCCTTCATCCCCTTCCCTTCCCACTCTGCCAAGGACATGCAGGTCCTTGGCCTCCTCCATCGCCAGACCCTGGCCACACGACGCCTGGAGGAAGAGCACCTCATCGTCCGCCTAGGAACCCTGCAACCACACAGGATGAACGTAGATTTTTCCAGTTTCCTCATTTCCCCTCCTCCCACCTTATCTCAGTCCAAACTGCTGGATTCAGCACCGCCCTCTTGACCTGCAATCTTCTTCCTGACCTCTCCGCCTCCACCCCTTCTCTGGCCTATCACCCTCACCCTCACCTCCTTCCACCTATCGTATTCGCAGCTCCCCTCTTCCAAATTCCCCCCCCCCCCCACCTTTTATCTCAGCCCACTTGGCACACCAGCCTCATTCCTGAAGAAGAGCTAATGCCCGAAACGTCGATTCTCCTGCTCCTTGGATGCTGCCTGGCCTGCTGCACTTTTCCAGCACCACCCTTTTCAACTCTGGTCTCCAGCATCTGCAGTCCTCACTTTCTCCAAGAACCTATCTACCCATGTTTAAATAAACTCAGTGATCTGGCCTCCACCGCCTTCTGTGGCATCCTCCCCATTCATGGGCTTTTTTTTCAATGATTGGAAACCATCCAATGCTACATATGATTTTGTGTTAGCCATGACTACAATAAACTATCCCATCTCATCATTCATAACCTATCTTCAATTTTTGATGCAGTGTATCACACAATGTCCTCCATTACCTCTGCAGTACTAACCAATTCTAACTTGGTATCATTCTTATTTAGTTATAGCCAGAGATTAACTTACACTGCCTTCTCATCTTATCCTTGTTTGACCTTTCTAGCCTAAAATGATTTTCAAAAAAGGATAAAAGCTACCTGACTCACTTCCTCCCACCCTGCCTCCTGTAAAAATGCCATCCTTTATTCCCAATTCTTCTGCCTTCACCGCATATGTTCCCCCAGGATGATCAATTCCACCATAGAAAATCCCAGAACGCCTCTTTCTTCAAAGATTGGAATTTCCCCACCCACATGATCGACGATGCCCTCCAGTGCATCTCCACATCCTGCACCTCTGCCCTTGAACCCCATCCCTCCAAACGCAACAAGGATAGAACCACTCTGGTTCTCATCTTCCACCCCACCAACCTCCGAATACATCGCATCATCCTCTGCCACTTCCACCACCTACAAACAGACCCCACCACTAGGGGTATATTTCCCTCCACACCCCTATCAGTGATCTGGAGAGCTCATTCCCTCCACAATTCCCATGTCAGATCCACGCCCCCGCCATTAGCCCTCACCCCACTCCTGGCACTTTCCTCTGCCACCGCTGGAAGTCAAACACCTGCACCCACATCACACCCCTCACCTCCATCCAAGGCCCCAAAGGTGCCTTCGACATCTGACAGAAATTTACCCTGTCATCTATAGTATCCGTTGCACCGGATGTGGTCTATCTACATCAGGGAGACAGGACACCAACTTGCGGATTGTTTCAGAGAACATCTCTGGGGCACCCACATCAACCAACCTCACTGCCCCATGGCTGAATACTTCAACTCCCTCTCTCACTCCACCAAGGGCTTGCAGGTCCTGGGCATCTTCCATCACCAAACCCTAACCACTCGATGCCTGGAGGAAGAATGCCTCATCTTCCACCTTGTGATCCTGCAATCACACGGGATTAATATGGATTTCACCAGTTTCCTCATTTCCCTTCCCCCCACCTTATCCCAGTCACAAGCCTTCTTGACCTGTCCATTGTCTTTCCCATCTATCAGTTCCACCCTCCTCTCTAAACTATCACCTTCTCCCCCACCTTCATCTACCCATTGCATTCCTAGCTACCTTCCCCCCAGCCACACCCCCTCCCATTTATCTCTCAGCCCCGGCCCACAAGCCTCATTCATGATGAACAGCTTATGCCCGAAATGTTGATCCTCCTGCTCCTTGGATGCTGCCTGACCTGCTGTGCTTTTCCAGCACTCCACTCTCGACTCTGATCTCCAGCATCTGCAGTCCTCACTTTCTCCTGACCATACCTTGAGGCAAACTTAGTGATATCAACGCTTCTCATTCCTGGACATAGGCATCACTGGCCAGTCCAGCATTTATTTCCCATCCTAATTGTCCTGGAAAAACTGATGGGGAGTTGAAGTTTTGACCTGTTGCAGTCCTTGTGAGGTGGGAACACTCCTGGGTGCTATTAGGAAGGGAGTTCCAAACTTTTGGCCAGCAACAATAAAGGAAAAATGAGAAGAGTCAAATTCAGAATGGTGTGTAACTTTGAGGGGAACTTGCAAGTTGTGACGTTCCCATCCATTTGCTGTCCTTGTCCTTTGGATGGTAGAGGTCATAGGTCTGGAAAGTGCTGCCAGAGTAGTCTTGGTGTATTGCTGCAGTACATTTTCTGGATGTGTGTCAATGGTAAAGGAATTAGATGTTGAAAGTGATGATGGACTACTTTGTCTTGGTGTTAAGCTTCTTGACTGATGGGCTGCACCCAAAAATCAGAATATTCCATCACACTCCTGACTTGTGCATTGTAAATGGACTTTGAGACATAGCTACTAACTTGCTGCTCATATTATGTTTTTTTGTAAATTGTGGCCAATGATGCAGATGTGAGATTGATGAAGCAAACTGCCATACAGCAAGATAACTGCTCCCTTGAGGGAAGATTGCTGACCAGCAAGGCAATATGATTGATTGTGTTACTGCACTAGTTAGCACAGTAAGACAAGATGTTGCAAGCATGCGAGTGGGTGCTAAGCAAGCAAGTATGAAGAAAACAAGCAAGTAGCCCTGAGACACAGTCTGGTCCAACCCTACAACTGAGTGCCTATCTGTACCTGGAGCAGTCTTCAGTGTTAGATGTTGTTGCATCCCTAAATGCAAGTCTTTACTTCCAGAGCACCAGTGTATTGGAGAGGTGCACTGATGGTTATGAAGAGTTAATAAATGCTGGATGCCAATGTCTGTGGATGACTGATATGTACAGCTGGTGCCTATAGTTTGTGTCCTGCAGTACAATTTGATTGTATGAAGCAGTGAAGTCCTTCGGACCAAGCAGCAAGCTAAATTTGCTAGGTTCTGCCTTTTGTCGTGTCACACTCGGTGTCTTGATACCACGCTTCGTCAAATGCAGCCTTGATGTCAAGGGCCGTCACTCTTACCTCATCTCGAATTCAGCTCTTTTGTCCATATTTGATTAAAGGCTGTGATGAGGACAGGGATTGACAGGGATGGCGTAATAACAGGTCAGGTTGGATTTGTCCTGCTTTATGTGTACAGGACATATCTGGACAACGTTCTACATTTGTTAGGTAGATGCCAGTGCTTTTAACTGTATCAGAACAGCTAGGCTAGGGAAGCAGCAAGTTCCAGAGCTCAAGTCTTCAGTACTAAGTTGTTAGAGCTCATAGCCTTTGTAGTATTTAGTACCTCCAAACATTTTTGATACAATGTGGACTGAATCAAATTGGCTGAAGTCTGGCATTTGTGATGCTGGGGACCACTGGAGGAGGCTGGAATGGATCATCCACTCAGCACTTCTGGCTGAAGATTGCTGTAAATACTTCAGCCTTATCTTCTGCACTGATCTGCTGGGCTCTTCCATCTTTGAGGATGGGGATTTTTGTGGAGCCTCCTTCTCCAGTGAGTTGTTTAATTGTCTACAGCCAATCATAGAGTAATAGGGATGTACAGCACAGAAGCAGACCCTTTCGTCCAACTCGTCCATACCGACCGGATATCCCATTTGCCAACACTTGGCCCATGTCCCTCCAAACCCTTCCTATTCACATACCCATTCAGATGCCTTTTAAATGCTGTATTGTACCAGCCTCCACCACTTCCTCTGGCAGCTCATTCCGTACACGCACCACACTCTGCATGAAAAAGTTGCCCCTTATGTCCCTTTTATATCTTTCCCCTCTCACCCTAAACATATGCCCTTGAGTTCTGGCCTCCCCAGGGAAAAGACTTTGTCTATTTATCCTATCCATGCCCCTCATGATTTTATAAACTTCTATAAGGTCACCCCTCAGCCAACCTATTCAGCCTCTTCCTATAGCTCAAATCGTCCAACTCTGGCAACATCCTTGTAAATCATGATTGGATAAAGCAGGACTGCAGAGTTTAGATCCGAACAGTTGATTGTGGGATCACTTAGCTCTGTCTATCATTGCTGCTTATGTTGTTTGGTCGCTTCACTAGCTTGACACTTCATTTAGAGGTATGCCTAAATCTGCTCTTGGCATGCCCTCCTGCACTCTCCACTCTACCAGGATTGATCTCCTGTCTTAATGTTAATGGTGGAGTGGGGTATGCCAGGCCATGGGGTTACAGATTGTGTTGCTGTATGCTTCTGCTGCAGTTGATGGTGCACAGCTCTTCATGGATGGCGAGCTTTGAGTTGCTAGATCTATTCAAAACTGTCCCATTTAACACGGTGATAGTGCCATGTGATATGATGCAGGGTATGCTCAATGTGAAGGAGGGACTTTAGCTGTGCAAGGACTGTGCGGTGGTCACAGTTATGCCGATACTGTCATGGACAGTTGCATTTGCAGCTTGCAGATTGATAAGGATCAGGTCAAATCTTGTTGGTTTTATGCACTGATTGTCTGGAAAGATAGTGTGTAGGTAGGCAAGCAGGAGGCTGGAAAAACCAGACAGGAGGTGGAGAATTCGACGTTTTTGGTGTAACCCTTCATAGTGCTAGCAGATTCAATTGAAAAGAGGAACACAGACATGGGAGCTTGAATGGCTTCCTTTTATGTTGTCTCTGCCTTGCAGTTTTGGGGCAATTTTTATTTTGCAGGATAGCATCAATAAATCTTTGCAAGATGTAAAGAGACCACCTATACAAAAAGCCTTATTAGAGATTAAAGGGTTTTACAATATTTTTCTAGCTCAGCACAGGATTATACTAGTAGTGTTGTAAATGCAAATATAATTACTTTGTGACAATACAGCTTTAACTGATTAACTGAAAGAGCAGCTGCCCCTCCTTTTGCAAAGATGCTTACTTATGCTGTACAGAAATAACATATCCCTCATATGCTTGGGGAATTTCTATAAATAACAATTTAAACTAAAGATGTACAATGTGGTTTTATAAACCTGCTAAATTTTCAACTGCTGGAGTGAAAAAAAACTCTTGAAATATAATCTAAATGTCAAATTTGTGGAAGATGAAAGGAGCAGCGAAGACTAAGTGCTTGATAAAAACAAATGACTCAGCCCAGAGATTGTGCTTTTATTCAACAAAATCCTGGATGAACCAAGAGGCCAATGGCAGGAAAGCTGCATGACCACACTCTGACTGCTACAAATGCACCAGTCTGATACAGCCCACAACACAGACATCAGAAGAGAAAAAGGAAAGCTTTGTAAAAAAGCCAGAACATGAATCAGGACAGCAGAAAATGCAGGAGTTTGAACATACAAGGTAAGCACACAGGCCATCAAAACCAGTGGTTTAAGTCTTAATTAAAACAAAAATACATTTGCCAAAATAAATTGATTTAGATGAATGTTTGACTTAAAGTAAATTAGGCCCTAATATTATGACTGGATCAGGCTATCACAAAGTAGTATGAACAGATGCCCTTGATAAATTCTATTTTATGTGGTAATTGTATAATTGTACATTGTAGCAAAGTACAGTCCTCATGTAAACAATACACATTTCTCTTGAGAGACATAAAAATATGAACGGAACTGAACCTATTTTAGATTATTTCTAGATGTAGCTATGGCATAATAATGTCAACCTATTAAAAAACAATCCATAAAAGACACCAGATTAAATTTAGAAAAATAAAGGACGTAATCCAGGATATTTGTGGGAATGATTGTTTAAATGATTATTTGGTCAGGCTTTCCCCCTTTCGGACATGCCACTGGGAAAAAGTAACCATTTATGGAACCTTCCAGACATGAGTTATCACAGTAGGCCCAATTCTATGTAGACTGTAACTGATCAGGTGTTAAATCGCAAGTTATAGGTTAAACCACCATCTTTCTGTACTGAGACAGCAGCCCTATGGTCTGTTAAGACTATGGCGACTTTAATAATAGAATACTTTGAAAAAGAAAACATCAGTAAGCATTGCTTTTGATTCTTGAGATGAATTTGCATTTGCTTTCACAGAGGATTCTTTCACTGGATATTGCATAACGGCTTTTTGTGATCACACAATAGACAAAGGGTTTCAATGTACAATTGTGGTAGTTTGCACCTTATCAAACTAGTGCTTAACAGCACATTGTACATTGAACTGTTGTTTAAAAAAGAGCTTTTTAATGCAAAACCACGTTAGTTAAAAACAGGCACCAGCCGAGGTGAGATGGAGGTAGAGAGCAATTTATGAGTGGTTAAGGCAGATATGAAGAATAGCGATAGTTGTGGAAGTTAGGTTCTTTTTTCCTACTTGATTTGCAAGCTATCCTTATAAATTCAAAAAAACTGATAGATGGTGTTCCAATGACTATTAAAGATAACCTTGCCAAAATATGCAATGTATCTTCAGCACAAAGGAAAATAGCAACATATGTCGTGTTCCATTGAAAACAATGGTGGGAGCCATGATGCACAATAAGTAAGACCATAAGAGATAAGAAAAGGAGTAGGCTATTTAGCTCCTCAAATCTTCTCTGCCGTTCAATAGGATAATGGCTGATACACCATCATTCCTGCCTTTTCCCTGTAACCCTTGATTCTCTAACTGATCAAGAATCTTTGTGTCTCTGCGTTAACTACACACAAGGATTCTACCCCCACAACTTTCTGTGTTAAGGACTTCCAAACACTTACAACCTTCTGAGAGAAGAAATTCATCCTCATGTCAGTCTTAAATTGGTACCCCTCAATTCTGAGACTAAGCCTTCTGGTCTCATGAAGAGAAACATCCTTTCTGCATTTACCCTGTCAAGCCCCTTAAGTTTATATGTTTCATTGAGGTCACCTCTCGTTCTTTTAAACTCCAATGTGTAGAAATCCAACCTGTTCAAACTTTGTTCATAAGGCAATCCTTCCATAGCAGGAATGTCCTAGTAAGCCTTCTCTGAACTGCCTCCAATAAAATAATATTTTCTATTAAATAAGGGGAGGTGATTGCCGAGTGGTATTATTGCTACACTATTAATCCAGAACGTCAGCCAATGTTCTGGTGACCCAGGTTCGAGTCCCACCACTGCAGTTGGTGGAATTTGAATTCAACAATAAAAAAATCAGTCATTAAGAATCTACTGATGACCATGAAACCCATATGGCTCACTAATGTCCTTTGGGGAAGGAAATCTGCCATCCTCAACAAACAAAAACAAAAATTGCTGGAAAAGCTCAGCACATCTGGCAGCTTCTATGGAGAGAAATCACAGTTAACATTTCAGATCGAATAATCCGTCCTTAGAATTGATGGTAGCTAGGAAAATGTCAGTTTATATGCAGAAGATACTGGATACTGCAGGTGGTGGGGGGGGGGGGGGCGGGGGGGTGGATGGAATGACAAACCAGGGGAAAGACACAGTAGCTAGGTCTCTCACACTGAGCCTGTCCCTGTGGTTCAGAAGGAGAGGGTGGGGGGATAATAGGAGAGCGATAGCGATCGGAGATTCAGTGGTTAGAGAAACAGACAGGAGATTCTGTGATCGCGAACGAGGTTCCCAGATGGTATGTTGTCTCCCAGGTGGCAGGGTGAGGGATGTCTCGGATCGTGTCCATAGGATTCTTAAGGGGAAGGGTGAGCAGCCAAAAGTTTTGGTATGCATGATTACCAATAACGTTGGGAGGGAAAGGGATGAGGACCTGAAAAGTGAATATAGGGAGTTAGGTTGGAAGCTAAAAGGCAGGATGAGCAGAGTAGTAATTTCAGAATTGCTACTGGTACCACGGGCTAATGAGGCTAGGAACAGAGGGTGAGTGCAGCTGAACATGTGGCTGCAGAGCTGGTGTAGGAGGGAGGGCTTCAGGTATGTGGATCATTGGGATATCTTCTGGGGTAGGTGGGACCTGTACAAGAAGGACGGGTTGCATCTGAACTGGAAAGGTATCAATATCCTGGGTGGGAGGTTTGCTACAGCTCTTCGGGATGGTTTAAACTAGTTTGGCAAGCTTTGGGAACTATGGATCAGAGGATGGGGTAGCTGGTGAACAGGCAGATACAGTGTACAGAGAGTCTGTGAGGAAGGATAGACAGTTGATAGGGCAAAGTTATGGTCTGTGTGACGAGTTGAATTGTGTCTATTTTAAAGCAAGAAGTGTTGGGAATAAGGGTGATAAATTTAGAGCATTGATCAGTACTTGGAGCTACGATGTTGTGGCCATTATGGATATTTGGATTTCAAAAGGGCAGGAATGGTTGTTGGATGTCCTGGGATTTAGATGTTCCAAAAGGATTAGGGAAGGAGGTAAAAGAGTTGAGGGAGTGGTATTGATCATAAGGGATTGTATCACAGCTGCAGGAAGGGATGTCGTCGAGGAGGATTTGTCGACTGAATCATTATGGATGGAAATCAGAAACAGGAAAGCAGCAGTCACTGTTTTGGGAGTTTTCTATAGACCACTCAATAGTAACAGAGACACAGAGGAGTAGATTGGGAGGCAGATTTTGGAAAGGTGCAAAAGTAACAGCATTGTTGTCATGAGTGACTTCAACTTCCCTAATATTGATTGGAACCTCCTTAGTGTAAATAGTTTGAATGGAGCAGATTTTGACAGGTGTGTCCAGGAAGGATTCCTGACTCAATATGTAGATAGGCTGATTAGAGGGGAGGCCATATTGGATTTGGTGCTTGGCAACGAAAGGGGTCAGGTGTCAGATCTCTTGGTCGGAGACCATTACTGTGACTGTGATCACAACTCCCTGACCTTTACTATAGTCATGGAGAGAGAGATAGGAGGAGACGGTATGTAAAAATATCTAATATGGAAAGGGGGAATTGGAATGTTATTAGCAGGAACTGTGGAGCATAGATTGGGAGCAGATATTCTCAGGGAAATGCTGAGGTTGGTTTGGGAGAACTTTCTGCGAGTGTTGGATAGGTTTGTCCCACTGAGGCACAGAAAGGATAGTAGGGTGAAGGAATCTTGGGTCACGAGATATGGAACATCTAATCAAGAGGAAGAAGGAAGTTTACTTAAGGTTGAGGAGACAAGGATCAGGCTTTAGAGCGTTACAAGATAGCCAGGAAGGAACTGAAAAATTGACTTAGGAGAGCTAGAAGGGGGCATAAAAAAGCCTTGGTGGGTAGGATTAAGGAAAACCCCAAGGTGTTCTACACTTATATGAGGAACAAGACGATGGTCAGAATGAGGGTAGGGTTGATCAGGGATAGTAAAGGGAACTTGTGCCTGGAGTTGGATGAGGTAGAGGAGGTCCTTAATGAATACTTTGCTTTGGTATTCATGAGTGAAAGGGACCTTGTCATTTCTGAGGACAGTGTGAAACAGGTTGACATGCTCAAACAGGTTGATGTTAAGTACGAGGATGTGTTGGAAATTTTGAAAAACATGAGGATTGATCAGTCCCCTGGGCCAGATGGGTATACCCAAGGTTTCGATGGGAAGTGTGAGAAGAGATTGCTGCATCTTTGGTGATGATCTTTGCATCTTCACTCTCCACTGGAGTAGTTCCAGATGATTGGAGGGTGGCAAATGTTATTCCTTTGTTCAAGAAAGGAAATATGGATAGCCCTGGGAATTACAGACCAGTCAGTCTTATGTTGGTGCTGGGCAAATTATTGGAGTGGATTCTGAGAGACAAAATTTATGATTAGCTTGATTAGAGAAAGTCATGCTTCACAAGCTTCATTGAATTCTTGAGGAAGTGACAAAACACATTGATGAAGACAGAGCAGTGGATTTTGAAGAAGTAACAAAGAAGATTTATGAGGGCAGAGCAGTAGATGTGATCTGTATAGGCTTCAGTAAGGCGTTCGACAAGGTTCCCCATGGAAGACTGATTCGCAAGGTTAGATCTCATGGAATACAGGGAGAACTAGCCATTTGGATACAGAACTGGCGCATAGGTAGAAGACAGAGGGTGGTGGTGGAGGGTTGCTTTTCAGAGTGGAGGCCTGTGACCAGTGGAGTGCCACAAGGATCGGTGCTGGGCCCTTTACTTTTAGTCATTTACATAAATGATTTGGATGCGAGCATAAGAGGTACAGTTAGTAAGTTTGCAGATGACACCAAAATTGGAGGTGTAGTGGACAGCGAAGAGGGTTACTTCAGTTTACAACAGGATCTGGACCAGATGGGCCAATGGGCTTTGAAGTGGCAGATGGAGTTTAATTCAGATAAATGCGAAGTGCTGAATTTTGGGAAAGCAAATTTTAGCAGGATTTATACACTTAATGGTAAGGTCCTAGGGAGTGTTACTGAACAAAGAGACCTTGGAGTGCAGGTTCATAGCTCCTTGAAAGTGGAGTCACAGGTTGATAGGATAGTGAAGGCAGCGTTTGGTATGCTTTCCTTTATTGGTCAGAGTATTGAGTACAGGAGTAGGGAGGTCATGTTGCGGCTGTACAGGACATTGGTTAGGCCACTGTTGGAATATTGCGTGCAATTCTGGTCTCCTTCCTATTGGAAAGATGTTGTGAAACTTGAAACGGTTCAGAAAAGATATACAAGGATGTTGCCAGGGTTGGAAGATCTGAGCTACAGGGAGAGGCTGAACAGGCTGGGGCTGTTTTCCCTGGAGCGTCGGAGGCTGAGAGGTGACCTTATAGAGGTTTACAAAATTATGAGGGGCATGGATAGGATAAATAGACAAAGTCTTTTCCCTGGGGTCGCGGAGTCCAGAACTAGAGGGCATAGGTTTAGGGTTAGAGGGGAAAGATATAAAAGGGACCTAAGGGGCAACTTTTTCACGCAGAGGGTGGTACATGTATGGAATAAGCTGCCAGAGGATGTGGTGGAGGCTGGTACAATTGCAACATTTAAGAGGCATTTGGATGGGTATATGAATAGGAAGGGTTTGGAGGGATATGGCCTGGGCGCTGGCGAGTGGGACTAGATGGGGTTGGGATATCTGGTCGGCATGGACGGGTTGGATCGAAGGGTCTGTTTCCATGCTGTACATCTCTATGACTCTATGACTATGTGGTGTACGTGGATTTTAGCCAGGTGTTTGATAAGGTTCCCCATGGTAGGCTCATTCAGAAAGTAAGGAGGCATGGGATACAGGGAAATTTGGCTGCCTGGCTACAAAATTGGCTGGCCCATAGAAGACAGGGTAGTAGTAGAGGGAAAGTATTCACTCTGGAGCTCGGTGACCAGTGGTGTTCCACAGGGATCGGTTCTGGGACCTCTGCTCTTTGTGGTTTTTTGAGGAAGTGGAAGAGTGGGTTAGTAAGTTTGCCAATGACACAAAGTTTGGTGGAGTTGTGGATAGTGTGGAAGGCTGTTGTAGGTTGCAATGGGACATTGACAGGATGCAGAGTTGGGCTGAGAAGTGGCAGATACTATTCAACCTGGAAAAGTGTGAAGTAATTTATTTTGGAAGATTGAATTTGAATGCAGATTACAGGGGTAAAGGCAAGATTCTTGGCAGTGTGGAGGAACAGAAGGATCTTGGGGTCCACGTCCACGACCTATCAAAGTTGCTACCCAAGTTGATTGGCGTGTTAAGAAGGCATATGGTGTGTTGGCTTTCATCAGCAGGGGGATTGAGTTTAAGAGCTGTGAGGTAATACTGCATTTCTATAAAGCCCTGGGTAGACCACACATGGAATATTGTGTTCAGTTCCGTTCACCTCATTGGTCAGATGGGCCAATGGGCTGAGATGGAGTTTAATCTAGGTAAATGCGAGGTGCTGCCTTTTGGAAAAGCAAATCTTAACAGGACTTATACACTGAATGGTAAATTCCTAGGGAGTGTTGCTGAACAAAGAGACCTTGGAGTGCACGTTCATTGCTCCTTGAAAGTGGAGTCGCAGGTAGATAGGATAGTGAAGAAGGCGTTTGGTATGCTTTCCTTTATTGGTCAGAGAATTGAGTACAGGAGTCGGGAAGTCATGTTGCAGCTGTAGAGGACATTGATTAGGCCACTGTTGGAACATGTGTGCAATTCTGGTCTCCTTCCTATCGGAAAGATGTTGTGAAACTTGAAAGGGTTCAGAAAAGGTTTACAAGGATGTTGCCAGTGTTAGAGGATTTGAGCTATAGGGAGGGGTTGAATAGGCTGGAGCTGTTTTCCCTGGAGTGTCAGAGGCTGAGGGGTAACCTTATTGAAGTTTATAAAATCATGAGGGGCATGGATAGGATAAATAGACAAAGTCTTTTCCCTGGGGTGGGTGAGTCCAGAACTAGAGGGCATAGGTTTAGGGTGAGAGGGGAAAGATATAAAAGAGACCTAAGAGGCAACTTAGGTCTCCTTAGGTGTTTTTCTAGCACCACTCTAAAATTGACATGGATGGCAGTATAATGTAGGGAATGTGGTTAGATTGATCTTAGAATAGGATGAAAGTTTGGCACAACGTCAAGTCCAAAGCGCCTGTACTGTGCTATGTTCTAAGATAGAATGGGGGAGGGGACAAGGAGTAACCAATAGGTGGGGTTGGAGCCCAAAGAGAGAGAACAGTTATACAGAGAAAGGGGTGTATAACAATCCAGCTAGGAGTTTGAATAGCTATTAATAGGGATTTTTAATGGCACCAGTGGGTTATTTGTAATGGCATTCTGTGTGATAAGGCCTAGTATGTGGGAGAGCTCAAGCCCTAAGGTTATTCAACTTGATACTGAGTCCAGAAGGCTGCAAGATCCTCAAGTGGAAAATGAGGTGCTCTTCCTATAGCTTGAGCTGGGCTTCACTGGAGCATTGCAGGAAAGCTGAGACAGAAGTGTTGGCCAGGGAACAGGATGGTGTGTTGAAGTGGCAGGCAAATAGAAGGTCAGGCTCTCTTTCATGGACAGAACATTGATGTTCTGCAAAGCAATCACACAGCTTTGTTTCCCCAGTGTAGAGGGGACTGAATTATGAGCAGCGAATGCAGTAGACTAGATTGTGTGAAATGCAGGTAAAGTGCTGCTTCACCTGGAAAGTCTGTTTGGGCTCTTGGGTACTGAGGAGGGCAGAAGTGAACAGACAAGTGTTGCACCTTCTGTGGTTGCAGGATAAGGTGCTGTGAGACTGAGGGGGATGTTAGGAGTGAAGGAAAAGTGGACCAGGGTGTCCCGGAGGGAATGGTCTCTGCTGTGGGATCGTTTTCAAATAACGACCAGAATAGGTGAGTGGCGAAAATAGCCTCTTTTAGTCAGCAATCACAACACAAGTTCAAGGCAGCAATAGAATCCTGAAATGCAGTTCTTACAAGAGCCCCTTAAAACACAGTTCTTACAAATATTACAATTCCATTACGATGGTGTTACATTTTTTATCTCTAGTACACAAAGGTTTGAAGGGCTTCAGTACTGGGGAACAGGAAATGGGTTAAAACTTACACATTTAAGTTAAAAAAAAGTCAAAACAACAGCAGTTTTAAAAGGGAGTAGAACAAACAAAGGAAGCACATGGTGAGGTCAGTGCAGGAGAGAGAGAGAGAGAGAGAGAGAGAAAGAAACTGACACAGCAGTGAACCTACGCAGATACTGCCTTTGCTGTTTGAATTCATGTATCGCTGGACATCGGAGTGCATCTGGGAAAATTAACAAATAATGAAATTCACAACAGATCCTGGAGGAACTGTTTGGGTGAAGTTTACAGCACAGAAGCTGTATTGTCTTTAAGTGTGACCTACAGAAAGTCTGCAGTAGTGAGTAGAGTGGGATCTTTCTTGATTATATGTTTTTTTTAAATATGTCTCTTGATTAAACTTAAAATATAAGGCATAACTATTAATTTAACCTGGGGCAGTGTTTGTAGAGGAATAAGATGGTGTTATTTTCTGGGTCTGCAGATTGTGAAGGAGAAACAATGGCCTTTACTAGAGTGATATGTCAGATGTGGGAGTTTAAAGAGAGTTTGAGGGTTACTGCTGATTATATCTGCAATAAATGCTGCTGGCTGTGAATCTTATCAAATCAAATGGATTGGTTGGAGACCCAGAAGCAATGAGGAATTTGCAACAGCAACAGTATGTGATTAATGGTAGCTATAGGAAGGGGGAAAGTCTCAGATATAGACCCATAGATGGGGTAATGTCAGGAAAGATAAGAGAGGTAGGCAGCTAGTGCAGGAGCCTTCTGTGGCTATACCCATTTCAAACAAGTATGCTGTTTTGTAAAATGTAGAGGGTGACAGATTCTCAGGGGAACTTAGCAAGAATAGCTAGGTTTCTGGTATTGAGACTGGCTCTAATGCAATGGTGGGTACATCAGGTTCCAAGAGATCAATTGTGTTAGGGAACTCTCCAGTCCGAGGTACAGATGAACATTTCTGTGGCCAGCAGCAAAAAATCAGAATGGTGTGTTGCTTTCCTGGTGCCAGGATCAAGGATGTCTCAGACAGGGTGCAGAATGTTCTCAAGGGGAAGAGGGGCCAGCAAGAGGTCATTGTCCACATTGGAACCAATGACATAGGAAGGGAAAAGGTTGAAATTCTGAAGGGAGATTACAGAGAGTGAGGCAAAAATTTAAAAAGGAGGTCCTCAAGAGCAGTAATATCTGGATTACTCCCAGTGCTATGAGGGCAGGACTAGGAGGATAGAGCAGATGAATGCATGGCTGAGGACTGGTGTATGGGAGAAGAATTCACATTTTTGGATCATTGGAATTTCTTTTGGGGCAGAAGTGACCTGTACAAGAAGGATGGTTTGCACCTAAATTGGAAGGGGACCAATATACTGTCAGGGAGATTTGCTAGAGCTGCTTGGGAGGATTTAAACTAGTAAGGTGGGGGATTGGGACCCAGAGAGATAGTGAGGAAAGAGATGAGTCTGAAGCTGGTACAGTTGAGAACAGAAGCGAGTCAGTCAGGGCAAGCAGGGACAAGGTAGGACTAATAAATTAAACTGCATTTATTTGCAATGCAGATAAATTTATTAGTCCTACCTTGTTTATGCACCTTTATTAGTGCATAACCTGCAATGCAAGGGGCCTAACAGGGAAGGCAGGTGAACTCAGGGTACGGTTAGGAACTTGGGACTGGGATATCATAGCAATTGCAGAGACATGGCTCAGGGATGGGCAGGACTGGTAAGCTTAATGTTCTAGGATACAAATGTTACAGAGAGGATAGAAAGGGAGGTGGGGGGGGGGGGGGGGTGGAGTAGCGTTTTTGATAAGGGATAGCATTACAGTCGTGCTGAGAAAGGATATTCCTTGAAATACATCCAGGGAGGTTATTTGGGTGGAACTGAGAAATAAGAAAGGGAAGATCACCTTATTGGGATTGTATTATAGACCCCCTAATAGTCAGAGGGAAATTGAGAAACAAACTTGTAAGGAGATCTCATCTATCTGTAAGAATAATAGGGTGGTTATGATAGGGGGTTTTAATTTTCCAAACATAGACTGCCATAGTGTTAAGGGTTTAGATGGAGAGGAAGTTGTTCAGTGTGTACAAGAAAATTTTCTGATTCAGTATGTGGATGTACCTACTAGAGAAGGTGCAAAACTTGACTTACTCTTGGGAAATAAGGCAGGGCAGGTGACTGAGGTGTCAGTGGGGGAGCACTTTGGGGCCAGCGACCATAATTCCATTCGATTTAAAATAGTGATGAAAAAGGATAGACCAGATCTAAAAGTTGAAGTTCTAAATTGGAGAAAGGCAGATTTTGACGGCATTAGGCAAGGACTTTCAAAAACTGATTGGGGACAGATGTTCACAGGTAAAGGGACAGCTGGAAAATGGGAAGCCTTCAGAAATGAGGGAAAGAGAATCCAGAGAAAGTATATTCTTGTTAGGGTGAAAGGAACAGCTCGTAGGTATAGAGAATGGTGGATGACTAAAGAAATTGAGAGTTTGGTTAAGAAAAAGAAGGAAGCATATGTAAGGTATGGACAGGATAGATTGAGTGAATCCTTAGAAGAGTATTAAGGCAGTAGGAGTATACTTAAGAGGGAAATCAGGAGGGCAAAATGGGGACATGAAATAGCTTTGGCAAATAGAGTTAAGGAGAATCCAAATGGTTTTTACAAATATATTAAGGACAAAAGGTTAACTAGGGAGAGAATAGGGGCCCTCAAAGATTAGCAAGGCAGCCTTTGTGTGGAGCCACAGAAAATGGGGGAGATACTAAACGAGTATTTTGCATCAGTATTTACCGTGGAAAAGGATATGGAAAATATAGACTGTAGGGAAATAGATGGTGACATCTTGCAAAATGACTATATTACAGAGGAGGAAGTGCTGGATGTCTTGAAATGTATAAAGGTGGATGAATCACCAGGACCTGATCAGGTGTACCGTAGAACTCTGTGGGAATCTAGGGAAGTGATTGCTGGACCTCTTGCTGAGATATTTGTATCATCGATAGTCACAAGTGAGGTGCCAAAGACTGGAGGTTGGCAAACGTAGTGCCACTCTTTAAAAAGGGTAGTAAGGACAAGCCAGGGAACTATAGACCAGTAAGCCTGACGTCAGTGGTGGGCAAGTTGTTGGAGGGAATTTTGAGGGACTGGATGTGCATGTATTTGAAAAGGCAAGGACTGATTAGGGATATTCAGCATGGCTTTGTGCGTGGGAAATCATGTCTCACAAACTTGATTGAGTTTTTTGACGAACTAACAAAGAGGATTGATGAGGGCATAGCAGAAGATGTGCTCTATATGGACTTCAGTATGGCGTTCGACAAGGTTCACCATGGGAGACTGATTAGCAAGGTTAGATCTCACGGGGAATACAGGGAGAACTAGCCATTTAGATACAGAACTGGCTCAAAGGTAGAAGACAGAGGGTGGTGGTGGAGTGTTGTTTTTCAGACTGGAGACCTGTGACCAGTGGAGTGCCACAAGGATCGGTGCTGGGTCCTCTACTTTTTGTCATTTATATAAATGATTTGGATGCGAGCGTAAGAGGTTTAGTTGGTAAGTTTGCAGATGACATCAAAATTTGAGCTGTAGTGTACAGCGAAGAAGGTTACCTCAGATTACAACAGGATCTTGATCAGATGGGCTAATGGGCCAAGTAGTGGCAGATGGAGTTTAATTCAGATAAATGCGAGGTGCTGCATTTTGGGAAAGCAAATCTTAGCAGTACTTATACACTTAATGGTAAGGACCTAGAGAGTGTTTCTGAACAAAGAGACCAGGTTCATAGCTCCTTGAAAGTGGAGTCGCAGGTAGATAGGATAGTGAAGAAGGTGTTTGGTATAGTTTCCTTTATTGGTCAGAGTATTGAGTACAGGAGTTGGGAGGTCATGTTGCGGCTGCACAGGCCACTGTTGGAATATTGTGTGCAATTCTGGTCTCCTTCCTATCGGAAGGATGTTGTGATGTTGTGAAACCTGAAAGGGTTCAGAAAAGATTTACAAGGATGTTGCCAGGGTTGGAGGACTTGAGCTATAGGGAGAGGCTGAACAGGCTGGGGCTGTTTTCCCTGGAGCATCGGAGGCTGAAGGATGGCGTTATAGAGGTTTACTTAATCACGACGGGCATGGATAGGATAAATAGACAAATGAATCCTGATGAAGGGCTTTTGCCCGAAACGTCAATTTTCCTACTCCTCGGATGCTGCCTGACCTGCTGCGCTTTTCCAGCAGCACTCTAATCTAGACTCTAATTTCCAGAATCTGCATCCTCACTTTTGCCTAAATATGAAAAGTCTTTTCCCTGGAGTGGGGGTATCCAGAACTAGAGGACATAGGTTTAGGGTGAGAGTGGAAAGATATAAAAGAGACCTAAGGGGCATCATTTTCACGCAGAGGAAACTACGTGTATGAATCAGCTGCCAGAGGAAGTGGTGGAGGCTGGTACAATTGCATCATTTAAAAGGCATTTGGATGGGTATATGAATAGGAGGGGTTTGGAGGGATATGGACTGGGTGCTGGCAGGTGGGACGAGATGGGGTTGGGACATCTGATAGACATGGATGGGTTGGACTGAAAGGTTTATTTCTGTGCTGTACATCTCTATGACTCTATGAGTTTCCATGTTCCATGTTCTATGTGCTATGTGCTGGCTGCTACTTCTGCAGGGGGGCATCTGTCTAGTCTGTTTGCAGGTGATAGTTCTTTTGTCTTTTAAGTTAGTAAATATTACTAAAGGTGCTAATAAGTAAAAATATTAGTAAAATATGCTCCAACTAAGTTAAAAAAATTACCTATACTTAATAAAAGATTAAAGCATATTAAACTGATTACTGCAGCTGGGTTGTGAGATTTATGTATTTTTTGCCGACATAAGTTTTATTCATTCATGCAATTTCATGGAAATGCTTGAAGTGATAATGGCCCAGTTTAAAGGTATTTAACAGGTACTTAATCTATTCAGGTCCAAGAGATGGTTGGTAATGGCTGATGGGGATGGTATTGTTGTGTATACTGCACTTATTCAGAGGTGAACACTGCTTGTAGCAAGGGCTGGTAAGGTGTGGAAATGCAGTAATGGGTTTGAAAGAGTTGTTTTTGAATTTGGATACTACAGAACTGCATTTTTATGAATGAATGAATGAAACTGTGTTAATTTAAATAAAAGGTTAGTAAAGGGTTATGAATGAATGAATGGGAACCTGGTATTTATGAAATTAATAAAGATAGCTTATAACACAATATCTCATAACACAATATCTCTCAGTCCCCCCTTTTGATTCTACTGAGACCTCTTGAAGAGAATCATACAATCCTTAGCCAAGCTTACAGACTTTAACAGTTTGGCCACCACGCTTCACAAAAAGAAATCTGGGTAATCCAAGATGGAGGATTGGAAAAATTGTGGCTGTAGGAGCTGCTCCTTTTTTGAGGTATTTTAGATTTTGTAGGTAATTTCCTTGAATTCCAGGAGCAGCAATTATTGTTTTATATGCTGTTGCATTATTTTGTATCTTTGGGGAAAAAGATCAAAACAACGGCACTTTTAAAAGGAGGAAGACAGACAAAATGCAGCGATCACATGGTCAGTGACGGAGAGAGAGAATGAAACCTACATTGCTAACTGACACAGCAGTGAATCTCCACAGTTACTGCCATTGCTATTTGAGTTCATGTATCTCTGGACATTGGAGAACATCTAGGAAAAATGAACAAATAGCGAAATTCACAGCTGAGCTTGGAGGAATTTATGTGGGAGAGCTCTCAGCACAGGAACAGATTAATGCATAGTTTTTAAGTATAACCTTGCTGTAAGTCTACAGTCGTGAGTAGATTGAGTTATTTTTTAATTATATGTTTTAGACAGATCTGTCTCTTGAATAAATTGAAAAAATATAAACCATAAGTACTAAGTTAGCCTGAAGCATTATTTGTTCTAGCAAAAAGATGGTGCTAATTTCTGGGTCTGTAGATTGTGAAGGAGCAAAAATCGCCTTTAGTAGAGTTATATCCTCTTGATATGCTCTTCCTGTCAGATGTAGGAGTTTGAGGAGAGTTTCCATGTTACTGATGATTATGTCAGCAGGAAGTGTCTTTGGTTGTGAATCCTATCAATTGAATGGATCAGATGGAGTGGCAGTTAGAAGCAATTAGAGGAATTTACAAGAACTGGGGGTGTGATGAATGGCAGTTATAGGAAGGGAGAAAACCTGCAGATACAGTCAGGTGGATGTATTGATTCCAGGAAAGATAAGAGGGGTAGGTGGTTAGTGAAGGAGTCTTCTGTGGCTATCCCCATTTCAAACAAGTACGCTGTTTTGGAAAATGAAAGGGATGATGGACTCTCAGGGGAATGTAGCATGAACAGCCAGGTTTCTGGTACCAAGTCTAGATAATGTAATGATGGGCACGTTGAGTTTCAAGCAATCGATTGTGATAGAGGACTCTCTAGTCACAGGCAAAGATAAGACATTTCTGCGGCCAGCAGCAAAAAATCAGAATGGTGTGTTGCCTTCCTGGTGCCAGGATCAAGGGTGTCTCAGAGAGGGTGCAGAATTTTCTCAACGGGGAGAGGGACCAACAGGAGGTCATTGTACACATTGGAACTAATGACATAGTAAGGGAAAAAGATGAGATTCTGAAGGGAGAATATAGAAAGTTAGGCAAGAATTTAAAAAGGAGGTACTTTAGGGTAGTAATATCTGGATTAGTCCCAATGCTGCGAGCTTGTGAGGATAGGAATAGGAGGACAGAGCAGATGAATGCGTGGCTGAGGAGCTGGTGCAGGGGAGAAGGGTTCACGTTTGTGCATCATTGGAATCACTTCTGGGGTAGAAGTGACCTGTACAAGAAGGACAGATTGCACCTGAATTGGAAGGGTACTAATATACTGGCAGGGAGATTTGCTGGAGCTGCTCAGGAGGATTTAAACTAGTAAGGTTGGGAAAGGTGACTTAAGACTTTAAACGCTTACCTCGAGCGTCGGAGCCCTCCATTTCAGTTGCCAGCAGCAGGAAAAGTGCGAGCTTGGGCCAGGGGCTTATTGGGAAAGGTGAGTCATTGATTTAAAACTTTAAAAGCTTACCTTAAGCATCAGCAGTGTCAGCACCTTGGAGGGCAGAGGTTTCTGGGAAAGGAGGGTCTTCTCCCCTCCTCAGCTATATAGGTGAGTGTTTTCCTGTAAAGCAGGATTTCAGGGAGTTAGGATGGAAGCTGAGAGCAACAACAAACAGAGTTGTTAATTCTGGATTGTTACATATGCCACGTGATAGTGAGGTGAAGAACAGGGAGAGATATCAGCTGAACACATGGCTGCAGGGATGGTGCAGTAGGGAGTGTTTCAGGTTTATGGATAATTGGACCTCGTTCTGGGGAAGATGGGACCTCTACAAACAGGATGGCCTTCACTTGAACTAGAGGAGTACTAATATCCTGGGTGGAAAATTTGCTGATGCTATTCGGGTGAATTTAAACTAGCTGAGTGGGGGGGCGTGGGAACCTGAGGTGTAGTTGCAGTGCACAGGAGGATGAGAGTAGGGAGGACATGGACAGGATTTTACAGTCATGGGAATGTGCTGACAGACAGCAAGCTGGTTTGAAGTGTATCTAGTTCAATGCCAGGAGTATCCAGAATAAGGTAGGTGAGCTTGCAGCATGGATTTTGATGTTGTGGGACTTTGCTGTTGTGGCCATTACTGAGACATGGATAGAGCAGGGTCAGGAATGGATGTTGCAGGTTCCAGGGTTTAGATCTTTCATTAAGATCAGGGAAAATGGTAAAAAAGGGGGAGGCATGGCTTTGTTAGTCAAGGACAGTATAACAGTAGCCGAAAGAACATTGACAAGGTCTCATCTACTGATATGGTATAGGCTGAGTTTAGAAACAGCAGAGGAGAGGTCACACTGCTGGGAGTTTTATAGGCCTCCGCAAAGTTCCAGGGATATGGAGGAGAGGATTGGCAAATCAATTCTGGGCAGGTGTGAAAGGAACAGGGTGGTCATTATAATAGGGGACTATAACTTCCCCAACATTGACTGGAAATGGTATAGCTCTAATACATCAGATGATTCAGTTTTTATCCAATATGTACAGGAGGGTTTCCTGACACAGTATGTCGAAGGGCCAACAAGAGGGGAGGCCACACTGGATCTGGTACTTGGTATGAACCAGGCCAGGTGTTTGATTTAGTGATAGGTGAGCACTTTGGAGAGAGTGACCATAATTCGGTTGCGTTTAGTTTAGCAATAGAAAGAGATAGGTACATGCTACAGTGCAAGAGTTATAGATGGGAGAAGAGCAATTATAGTGTGATTAGGCAAGACTTAAGAGGCAAAGAATGGCAGCAAAATGCAGGGGATGAGGACAAACAAAATGTGGATCTGATTTAAGGAACAGATATTGCGTGTCTTTGACAGGTATGTCCCTGTCAGGCAAGGAGGAAGTGATAATATGTGGGAACTGTGGTTTACTGAAGAAATTATATCTCATGTTAAGCAGAAGAAGAAGGCTAATGTAACATTGAGGTGAGATGGTTCAGATGGGGCAATGGAGAGTTAGAGTAACTAGGAAGGATTTAAAGAGAGAGTTAAGAAGAGCAAGGAGGGAACATGAGCAGTCTTTAGCAGATAGATTAAAGGAGAACCCTAAAGCTTTCTATAAATATGTGAGGAATAAAGGTGAGCGGCACGGTGGCACAGTGGTTAGCACTGCTGCCTCACAGTGTCAGAGACCCGGGTTCATTTCCCGCCTTGGGCTACTGTCTGTGTGGAGTTTGCACATTCTCCCCGTGTCTGCGTGGGTTTGCTCCGCTTTCCTCCCACAGTCCAAAAATGTGCAGGTTAGGTGAATTGACCATGCTAAATTGCCCGTAGTGTTAGGTGTAGGGGAAGGGGTCTGGGTGGGTTGCGCTTTGGCAGGTCGGTGTGGACTTGTTGGGCTGAAGGGCCTGTTTTCACACTGTAAGTAATCTAATCTAAAAAAAAGGATGACGAGGTTGGAATAGGGCCAGTCAAAGACAGAAGTGAAGAGTTGTGTGTGGACCCTGTAGAGTTTGAAGAGGTGCTAAGCAAATATTTCTCATCTGTTTTCACTCAGGAAAAGGAGAATATTGTAGAGGAGAAGACTAAGGTACGGGCTATTGAAAGTTTTTAGGTTAGTATGGAGGAAGTATTATCAATTCAAGAAGGTATGAAAGTAGATAAGTCCCCTGGGCTGGATAGGATTTATCCGAGGATTCTCTGGGAAGCTAGGGAGGAGATGCCAAGCCTTTGGCCTTGACCTTTGAGTCATCATTGTCTACAGGTTTAGCACTAGAGGACTGGAGGATTGCAAA
This sequence comes from Chiloscyllium punctatum, assembly GCF_047496795.1. NCBI lineage: Eukaryota > Metazoa > Chordata > Chondrichthyes > Orectolobiformes > Hemiscylliidae > Chiloscyllium > Chiloscyllium punctatum. The sequence goes on along the minus strand of NC_092770.1, from coordinate 30,013,217 downwards.
TATTGTTTTAAGAAAACGATTATTACTTACAGTGTGGAAACAGGCACTTCGGCCCCACAATTCCACACCGACCCGCAGCCCACCCAGACCCATTCCCCAACATTTTCCCCTTCACCTAACACTACGGACAATTTAGCATGGCCAATTCACCTAACCTGCACATTTTTGGACTGTGGGAGGAAACCGGAGCACCTCCCCACAGACACGGGAAGAACATGCAAACTCCACACAGTCAGTCGCCTGAGGCGGGAATATGAACCCGAGTCTCTGGCACTGTGAGGCGGCAGTGCTAACCACTGTGCCACCGTGCCTCATCCATCAGACAACAATTTAATTGGAAATATTCAACATTGATTCATCAAGGGCAGGTCATGTCTCACAAATTTCATTGAGTTTTTTGAGAAGATGACCAAGCATGTGGATGAGAGTAGGGCAGTTGACGTGGTGTGCATGGACTTCAGTAAAATCTTTGATAAGGTTCCACATGGTAGGTTACAGGAGAAAATACGGAGGCATGGGATTGAAGGTGATTTAGCAGTTTGCATTAGAAACTGGCTTTCTGTAAGAAGGCAACGAGTGGTGGTTGATGTAAAATATTCTGCCTCGAGTCTGGTTACGAGTAGTGTGCCACAAGGATCTGTTTTGGGACCATTGCTGTTTGTCATTTTTATAAACGACTTGGACACAGGCATAATTGGATGGGTTAGTAAGTTTGCAGATGATACTAAACTCGGTGAAGTGGTGGACAGTGTGGAAGAATATTGCAGATTGCAGGGAAACTTGGATAAACTGCAGAACTGGACTGAAAGGTGTCAAATGAAGTTCAATGCAGAAAAATGTGAGGTGATTCACTTTGGGAAGAATAACAGGAAGGCAGAATACTGGGTCAGTGGAAAGATTCTTGGTAGTGTGGATGTGCAGAGAGAACTTGGAGTTCATGTACATAGATCCCTGAAAGTTGCCACCCAGGTTGCTAGTGCTCTTAAGAAGACATACGGTGTGTTAGGTGTTATTGTTAGAGGGATTGAGTTCCAGAGGCATGATGTCAAACTGGAACTGTACAAAATGCTAGTTTGGCCTCGCTTGGAATATTGTATGCATTTCTGGTCACCCCATTACAGGAAGAGATGTGGAAGCATTGGAAATAGTGAAGAGGAGATTTACCAGGATGTTGCCTGGTCTGAAGTGAAGGTCTTATCAAGAAAGGCTGAGGGACGTGGGTCTGATTCTCACTGGAGAGAAAAAGGCTAAGAGGCGATTTAATAGAGACATACAAGATGATGAGAGGATTAGATAGGGTAGACAGTGAGAGTCTTTTTCCAAGGATGATGACATCTGCTTGTACGAGGGACATAGCTGCAAAGTGAGGGGTGATAGATTTAAGACAGATGTCAGAGGCAGATTCTTTAGTCAGAGAGTCGTAAGGTCATGGAATGTCCTGCCTGCCAGTGTAGTTAACTCAGCCACAGTAGGAGCATTTAAACAGTCCTTGGATCAGCATATGGATGATGTTGGGATAGTGTAGGGTGATGGGCTTAGATTAGTTCACAGGTCAGTGCAACATCAAGGGCCGAAGGGCCTGTTGTGTGCTGTATTGTTCTATGCGAAGAAGGCGTTTGGTATGCTTTCCTTTACCTGAGTACAGGAGTTGGGAGGTCATGTTGCAGCTATACAGAACATTGATTAAGTCGCTGTTGGAATATTGCAGGCAATTCTGGTCTCCTTCCTATCGGAAAGATGTTGTGAAACTTGAAAGGGTTCAGAAAAGATTTACAAGGATGTTGCCAGGGTTGGAGGATTTGAGCTACAGGGAGAGGCTGAACAGGCTGGGGCTGTTTTCCCTGGAGCGTCGGAGGCTGGGGTGTGACTTTATAGAGGTTTACAAAATCATGAGGGGCATGGATAGGATAAATAGACAAAGTATTTTCCCTGGAATGGGGGAGTTCAGAACTAGAGGGCATAGGTTTAGGGTGAGAGGGGAAAGATATAAAAAAGAACTTAGGGTCAACTTTTTCACATAGAGGGCGGTACGTGTATGGAATGAGCTGCCAGAGGATGTGGTGGAGACTGGTACAATTAGAACATTTAAAAGGCATTTGAATGGGTATATGAATCGGAAGGTTTGGAGGGATATGGGCCGGGTGCTGGCAGGTGGGACTAGATTGGGTTGAGATATTTGGTCAGCATGGACGGGTTGGACCGAAAGGTCTGTTTCCATGCTGTACACCTCTGACTCTAACTGTATGTGCTCAGTGCTGGCTGCTACTTCTGATGGGATATCTGTCCAGTCTGCTGCATAATTCGGAGGTGTTAGTCCTTTTGCCTTTTAAGTTAATAAATATTAGTAAAAATGCAAAGCTTTTGTGCTCTAAATAAGTTAAAAATTGGACCCATACTTAAGAAAAAAGTAAAGGATATTAAACTGAGTACTCCTGCTGGGTTGTGAGATTTATTTACTCTTTGCCGGTATGAGTTTCATTCATTCATGCAATTTCAAGGAAATGCTTAAAGCGATAACGGCCCAGTTAAAAGATATTTAACAGGTACTTTATTTATTCAGGAGATGGTTGGTAAGGGCTGATTAATATTATAATATTTCATGGAGACTTGATGGGGATGTATTGTTCTGTAAGCTGCACTTACTCAGATAAACACAGCTTGTAGCAAGGGCTGGTGAGGTGTGGAAATGCAGTAATGGGTTTTTAAATTTGGATACTATATATAGAACTGTGGTTTTATGAATTAATGAATGAAACCTTGTTGTAATAAATTAAATGAATGAACAGGAAACATATTTATGAATAGAGCAAGTTGGTGAGTGAGTTAATAAAGATAACCTATAACACAATATCTCATAACACATTATCTCACACTGCAGAAGTCTGTCAAGGGAGAAGAGGGTAATTTTGTTTTTCTTTTTCTTTTTTTAAAAGGGAAAACGCCTGAGTGGCCAGTGACAAGCAGTGCCCTTCATATCAAAGGGCAATGCTTTGTGATCAAAACAGTGAAGGGGAGGATAGGGACTAAATCAAAAATTCCCTGGTGACTTTTTTTTCTACAGTGAAAGGGAGGGGACACTCCTGTTTATTTTCTTTTCTCTTCACATCTCCTGTTTATTTTTTTTAACACCCACACTACCACCTAACTGCGGTAGTGCTTATTTTTTCCCCAGCACCCATGGTGTGTGTGTGTGCAGGTGTGAGACACAGTGAGAGACACAAGGTGCACGAATCTTTATTCAATTTCCACCACCAGGAAGATAGGAAAACACCCGGGTGGCCAGTGACAAGCACTGCCCTTCATATCAAAGGGCAGTGCTGTGTGATCAAAACAGTGAAGGGCAAGGTAGGGACTAAATCAAAATAGAGTTGGAGGGGGAAATAATGCACTCCACTCCCTGCGGTGCCCACCTCTCCCTGAACAACTCTAGGGTGTTGGTAGACACCACGTGCTCCTTCTCCAAGGACACCCGGGCCCTAATGTAACCGCGGAAGAGGGGCAGGCAGTCGGCCCTGACGACCCCCTCCACGGCCCACTGCCTGGACCTGTTGATGGCCAGTTTGGCCAGGCCCAGGAGCAGACCCACGAGGAGGTCTTCGGACCTGCCCTCCCTCCTCCGTACCGGGTGCCCGAAGATCAGGAGCGTGGGACTGAAGTGCAACCAAAAGCAGAGGAGGAGGTTTTTGAGAAAATCAAAAAGGGAGTGCAAACACCCACACCCAATATACATGTGGTCCACGGACTCCACAACACCACAGAACAAGCAGTTGGGCTGGGGGTCCGTGAACCACCGCAATCTGCGGTTGCAGGGGACTGCTGCGTGCAGCACCCTCCACCCCAGATCCCCGAGAGAAAGGGGGAGGACTCCCGCATAGAGAGCCCTCCACTGGGGATCCCCACCGCCTGGTGGCAAATGGGCATGCCAAGGCGTGTCCAGACGGTGGATGAGGGAGAAGAGGTGGATGGTGTGCAGCAGCAGTCTATACAGGGCCCGCTTTTTAACCCTCTGGAAGGGAACAAAATTAAAATTCCGGAGGCGGCTCAGGTTGTGGGGCACAGGCTCCCGTGGGAAGTACGGGACCTTGGGGCCAATGTGAAATTCCATCCGGGCTGGGGAGAGCGCGGACTGGATCCCACTGCACACCTGAGCGTCCTCCAACTGGTGCACTACATCGGGTCCGAGCACCGCCGTTTTAAGGCGTTGGATGGCGGTGGCCACGTACCGGACGTATACCGTTGCCCTGCTCGCTATGTCCTGCAGCAGCGTCCAGCCCAAGCCCCTGGCACCCAGCACATCCCCGACCCTGGTCACCCTTGCCGCCATGGCCCTCCCCTCTGACAGCCACTCGAACCCGCGAGTACGGAGGTGCGGATTCCTGAGCAATGGCTCCCTGACGACAGCTGCTACTCCTGCCGGAGGGTAGGCGCAGCGCGATTCGACCATGTTCCAAACAGTGATCAGGTCCTGGTAAAAGACAGGCAGCGTCTTGAGGGTGACCTCCAAACCGTCACGGTCGGCGAACTGGAGCTGCGTGTCGTAGTTGAAGAAGAGGGGAATATGTGTCTGGTAGCAGCATCTCAGTGGAGGCAGTGGAAATGGCAGCTAATGATCCACTTGATGTGAATGCTGCTGGTAAAGTTGATGAGGACAAGGGGGACTCTATTGCTGTTGTGGAAGGGAAGAGAGGGGGTAAGGGCCAAAGTGTGGGAGACATGTCAGACCTTGCTGAGGACCCTGTCAACAATGGTGCTGGGAATCCTTGGTTGAGGGAAAAGATGGACATTTCGGAAGTTCCCATTCTTACATGGTCTGGCCTATGTGTGACTCTAGAGCCACTGCAATGTGGTTGACTCTCCACTGCCCTGTGAAATGGCCTAACTAGGGATGGGCAATAAATACTGGCCAGCATGCTGGTCCCATGAGCGAGTAAACAAAACTGCTCACAGTATTCCAGATGTGATCTCACAAGCACCTTGTATAGTTGCAGTAAGACTTCCCTACTCTTATACCGCTACTCCCTAGTTAATAGTTGGAGATATTTGTTGTACCCGAGGGAGAACACTCACTCATATAGCTCTGGACAACGTAGAAAGCCTACCTGCCTTTAATCCACAGTGTAGGAGCTTGACAAAATGATTGACTTGTTTGCCATGCAGTCACTGATGTTATACTGCTGTTATACTGCAGTAGCTCATCAAGCATAGCCAACCAGCTTTCCTACAGCACCTGCATGAACTTTTCTCTGTCTGAGGTTGAGGTTGACACGCCAGGACATTTATCACACAAATATTGTGATGAGAACAAGAACAAAAGCAACAATGATTGCAGCACTACCCTGCTAAGCATTGCAGTAAAAGTATTTTGGTAAAAACAATGACTGCAGATGCTGGAAACCAGAGTCTGGATTAGAGTGGTGCTGGAAGAGCACAGCAGTTCGGGCAGCATCCGAGGAGCAGTAAAATCGACGTTTCGGGCAAAAGCCCTTCATCAGGAATATAGGCAGATCTCCCTTCAGGCTCTCTGCCTGTATTCCTGATGTAGGGCTTTTGCCCGAAGCGTTGATTTTACTGCTCCTCGGATGCTGCCCGAACTGTTGTGCTTTTCCAGCACCATTCTAATCTAGTAAAAGTATTTCCCCAAACCATCCTTATGTGACTACAGATCCTGGATGAATGGATCTATTCTGAATTCCAGTTTGGCTTAAGACTGGAAGAACTGCAATTGATATGATCTTCTCAGTCAACAGAAATGCTAGAGACAAAAAAGACCAAAATTGTTGCATGGAAGAAGGTTATCTGAATGGCTGATTTGTGATGCTGAGTGACACCAACAACATGGATGGCACAGTGGTTAGCACTGCTGCCTCACTCTACCAGGGACACTGATTGATTCCAGCCTTGGCTGACTGTCTGTGTGTAGTTTGCACATTCACTCCATATTTGCTTGGGTTTCCACCAGGTACTCTGGTTTCCTCCCACAGTCCAAAGCTGCGCAGGTTAAGCAGATTAGCCATCTTAAATTCCCATCTAGTGTCCAGGGATGTGCTAGTTAGGTGGATTAGCCATGGTAAAATGGGGTCACCAGGATAGGGTGAGATATTGTTCAGAGGGTTAGTACAGACCCGATGGACCGAATGGCCTCTATCTGCACTGTAAGATGAATAATTCTAATTCCTGCAACAGTTGAGGTTACCATGATGATAGGCCTTCTCAAATTTGCCCCTGCCTGAGACATGGTAACCCTTAGGTTAAATTTACTATCAGTCATCTCTTTGTAATGAGAGAGCAACCCTAATATCCTCTGAGACGATGATGACCTTACTTTTATATACAGCCTTCATCAATCTCCCCAACGTACGTGCCCACATATGCAGATGTCATTTACTTTAGCTGTTTGAGGAAATTAACTGCCTGCCAGAGCTGTCAATGTGATCTCCTCCTTCCATGATAACAATGATGAGTAAGGCTACCTATCACAGGTGAAAATGTGTTGCTGGAAAAGTGCAGCAGGTCAGGCAGCATCCAAGGAACAGAAGAATCGACGTTTCGGGCATCAGCCATTCTTCAGGAAAGGGCTGATGCCCGAAACGTCGATTCTCCTGTTCCTTGGATGCTGCCTGACCTGCTGCGCTTTTCCAGCAACACATTTTCAGCTCTGATCTCCAGCATCTGCAGTCCTCACTTTCTCCTTGAAGATACCTATCACAGGAACAAGATTGGAACTTTGAGATCTGAAGTGGGGTGAAACAGGTTTGGTGTTCTGGCACTGATAATCTTTGGAAATGTCTCTTTTCTGCTGTCTTATGCCTTTTGGTCATCTACAGAAAGTCATCTAATTAGAGGTCAGAAATGATAGAAAGGTGTTTAGTCTTGCTCTCCTAAATTCCAGGACAAAAGTACACTAAATCCTTAACACAGATGTGCTGTGCGTTGACAATAATACACTAACATTTCATAGGAAGAAACACTTTCAGCAAAAAATGGACATATCATGCCTGTAATGACTTTTATTTGACTATGTGGGCAGCATGGTAGCTCAGTGGTTAGCACTGCTGCCTCACAGCGCCAGGAACCTGGGTTCGATTCCATCCTTGGGGTGACAGTCTGTGTGGAGTTTCCACATTCTCCCTGTGTTTCCTCTGGTTTCCTCCTCCAATCTAAAATTGGAGTTAAGTGGATTGGTCATACTAAATTGCCCGTAATGTGCAGGCTTGGGTGGATTAACCATGGGAAATGCAGCATTACAGGGATAGGCTACAGAGAGGTGGGTCTGGATGGAATGTTCTTTGGAGAGTCAGTGTGGACCTGATGGCCTGCTTCCACACTGTAGGGATTCTATCACATCAGAAAGACAAATTACAAACTTTTAACTTTTAAAAAAAGTTTTACGATTTACATATGGAAGAACTGAAACCAACATGGTCATTCTAAAAGATGAGAAACTTAACAATCTGGACATTCAGCCTCGGACCTTCGGGTAACCATCCTCCAAGGTGGACTTCGGGACAGACAGCAGAGGAAAGTGGCCAAGCAGAGGCTGATAGCTAAGTTTGGGACCCATAGGGAGGGCCTCAGCCGGGACCTTGGGTTCATGTCACATTACAGGTGATCACCATTGCAGCACACACACACACACAGATATTCCTACACACACACACACACACACACACACACACTCTCACATACACACGGACACAGATACACACAGACACCCACACACACCCTTATAGACACACACACTGCCACATGCACCCCCTCACAGACTTAAGACTCACTACACACACACACACACACACACACACACACACACACTTTCTCACGCTCACAGCCCCCACCCCAGACACACACACACACACACACAATTGTGGGGTATTTGCAGAATTACATTGCACTTTGCTCAAAAACTGCATACATTCATGTAGAACTCTGAGCTCAAAAACTGCATGAATTTATGTAAAACTCTGTTATCTCATTTTTTAGATTAGAATCAATCTAAACATAGGTCATAGACAGAGAACACAGGGGGCTAACACCTTCAACATATTGTCTAGCTATCACCATTGTTAACAGCTAACCCGAGAATGCAACTTTTAAAAAAAGGTTTTATGATTTACACATGAAAGAAGTGAAACTATCACTGTATTCTAACAGATAAAAGGCTTAACAGACAATCAATTTTTCAACGTATAATTTCAGTTACATCACACTGCAAATTTTTGCTGTAAATTCTGTGTTAAGATCGAGCCCTCCACTATCACCTGATGAAGGAGCGTTGCTCCGAAAGCTAGTGTGCTTCCAATTAAACCTTTTGGACTATAACCTGGTGTTGTGTGATTTTTAACTTAATTTCAGTTACATCACACTGTAAATTTTTGCTATAAATTCTTTGTTTTACAATCTTATTCTCCACAATCACCTGATGAAGGAACAGCGGTCCGAAAGCTAGTGCTTCCAAGTTGGGTTATAACCTGGTGTTGTGTGATTTTTAACTTTGGCTGGAGTCAGGCATCTGAGCCTTACTTGGTGATACTAAGAACTGCCACTGATAACTGCTATTCAATAAAATCTTTGTAATGATAAACTTTGCTAGCTGATACCTGGATTCTAGTGCACCTTGTGAAGGGGAAAGCAGTTATGAACAGTAGGAAATTTTGGTTATTACACCTTGCTTGTTTGCTATCAATGTTTCCTATAAACATCATATTGACTAACCTGAATCTAGTGCTGAAAATGTGTTGCTGGAAAAGCGCAACAGGTCAGGCAGCATCCAAGGAGCAGGAGAATCGACGTTTCGGGCATGAGCCCTTCTTCAGGACTGAGGAAAGTGTGCCAAGCAGGCTAAGATAAAAGGTAGGGAGGAGGGACTTGGGGGAGGGACATTAGAAATGCGATAGGTGGAAGGAGGTTAAGGTGAGGGTGATAGGCCAGAATGGGGGTGGGGGCGGAGAAGTCAGGAAGAAGATTGCAGGTTAAGAAGGTGGTGCTGATTTCGAGGGTTGGGACTGAGACAAGGTGGGGGGAGGGGAAATGAGGAAACTAGAGAAATCTGAGTGGTTGGAGGGTTCCTAGGCGGAAGATGAGGCGCTTTTCCTCCAGCTGTTGTGTTGCTATGGTCTGGCAATGGAGGAATCCAAGGACCTGCATGTCCTTGGTGGAGTGGGAGGGGGAGTTGAAGTGTTGAGCCATGGGGTGGTTGGGTTGGTTGGTCCGGGTGTCCCAGAGGCATTCTCTGAAATCTTCCGCAAGTAGGCGGCCTGTCTCCCCAATATAGAGGAGGCCACATCGGGTGCAGCAGATGCAGTAAATGATGTGTGTGGAGGTGCAGGTGAATTTGTGGTGGATATGGAAGGATCCCTTGGGGCCTTGGAGGGAAGTAAGGGGGGAGGTGGGGCGCAAGTTTTGCATTTCTTGCAGTTGCAGGGGAAGGTGCCGGGAGTGGAGGTTGGGTTGGTGGGGGGTGTGGACCTGATGAGGGAGTCATGGAAGGAGTGGTCTTTTCGGAATGCTGATAGGGGAGGGGAGGGAAATATATCCCTGGTGATGGGGTCCGTTTGGAGGTGGCAGAAATGAGGACGGATGATACGATGTATATGGAAGTTGGTGGGGTGGTAGGTAAGGACCAGTGGGGTTCTGTCCTGGTGGCGATTGGAGGGGTGGGACTCAAGGGCAGAGGAGCGGGAAGTAGACTACACGTCCTCCCACCCTGCCCCCTGTAAAAACGCCATCTTTACTATAAACCGACCGACTCCCACAGCTACCTAGATTACACCTCCTCCCACCCTGCCCCCTGTAAAAACTCCATCTTTACTATAAACCGACCGACTCCCACAGCTACCTAGACTACACCTCCTCCCACCCTACCCCCTGTAAAAGCGCCATCCTCCACTGCATCTCCTCCACTTCCCGCTCCTCTGCCCTTGAGTCCCACCCCTCCAATCGCCACCAGGACAGAACCCCACTGGTCCTTACCTACCACCCCACCAACCTCTGTATACATCGTATCATCCGTCGTCATTTCCGCCACTCCAAACGGACCCCATCACCAGGGATATATTTCCCTCCCCTCCCCTATCAGCGTTCTGAAAAGACCACTCCCTCCGTGACTCCCTCGTCAGGACTACACACCCCCACCAACCCAACCTCCACTCCCAGCACCTTCCCCTGCAACCGCAAGAAATGCAAAACTTATGCCCACACCTCCCCCCCTTACTTCCCTCCAAGGCTCCAAGGGATCCTTCCATATCCACCACAAATTCACCTGCACCTCCACACACATCATCTATTGCATCCGCTGCACCCGATGTGGCCTCCTCTATATTGGGGAGACAGGCCGCCTACTTGCGGAACATTTCAGAGAACACCTCTGGGACACCCGGACCAACCAACTCACCACCCCGTGGCTCAACACTTCAACTCCCCCTCCCACTCCACCAAGGACATGCAGGTCCTTGGACTCCTTCATTGCCAGACCATAGCAACACAACGGCTGGAGGAAGAGCATCTCATCTGCCGCCTAGGAACCCTCCAACCACAAGGGATGAACTCAGATTTCTCCAGTTTCCTCATTTCCCCTCCCCCCACCTTGTCTCAGTCCCAACCCTCGAACTCAGCACCACCTTCTTAACCTGCAATCTTCTTCCTGACCTCTCCGCCCCCACCCCCACTCCGGCCTATCACCCTCACCTTAACCACCTTCCACCTATCACATTTCCAACTCCCATCCCCCAAGTCTGTCCTCCCTACCTTTTATCTTAGCCTGCTTGGCACACTTTCCTCATTCCTGAAGAAGGGCTCATGCCCGAAACGTCGATTCTCCTGCTCCTTGGATGCTGCCTGACCTGCTGTGCTTTTCCAGCAACACAGTTTCAGCTCTGATCTCCAGCATTTGCAGTCCTCACTTTCTCCTAACCTGAATCTAGTATCTATTTTCTCCTATGAATGAAGTCCAGCAGAATGAGAACTGATATAGGTATTGGGTTAATCACACACCAATGTCTTCATTCATTCTGGTGGAGATCAATACATGTACATTGCTGAATTGATTCTACTTGGATGCTGCCTGAACTGCTGTGCTCTTCCAGCACCACTAATCCAGAATCTGGTTTCCAGCATCTGCAGTCATTGTTTTTACCTCGTTGATTCGTACCCAGTCTACCAGATGTTGAAGTATCAATGTGACTGTCTTTGATTTGAAATTCGATTACACCATGCCTTTTATAAAAATCAAGTATTATCTTGTCTGTCCTGAAAACAATTTAGATAACCATGACCAGAATATTATGAATCAATTTGCTCAGGTGTCCCACAATACTGAAATGGTCAAATCAATATGAGCACAAGCCAGTAATTTAAAACAGTCCCAACTTTGTTAGGATCAAAGTTACAATAACCTTCAATATTAAACATACTATCTCTAATCCTATTTGATCCCTTAAGGTTACAATACTTCCTGAGTTTCTTGTAGATTTACGCAATCTCTCTCTGGCTCTGTCTCTGGGTTTGTGAAGCTGCTTTCTTCTCTCTCTCTGGATGGTCAGCTCATCTCTCGCTATGCTGGTACTCTCAAAAGGCCACAGAAAATTCCAAGAGAACTTCCAAGAGATTCCAAGAAAAAGGTTTGTTGGTTAAACCTTTTTTTTACCTTTTAGATGGCTTTCTGGAACTTTCTACAGTTCTGGCCAATCAAGGAGATACACTTCATAGTTCGAAACAAGAGTGTAGCTGGAAAAAGCATAGCAGGTCAAGCAGCATGAGAGGAGGAGGGGAGTCAATGTTTCAGGTTGGAATCTTTCATCAGTGTGCTGCGCTTTGTCAAGCTCCACTCTTTATCCACTCTGATCTCCAGCATCTACAGTTCTCACTACCTCCAGGTGAAAACATGAGTCAATCATTTAGATGACATGCTTCTGTTAGTTTCTTTGTGTAGCAGGACCCGGTGTCTTTCTGTCTGTGCCCTCCTTTGTTTGGTGGATAAATTATTGGGGTATGTCTGTCCAGAATAACTGTTGCCTTTTACATTATGCTAATGTTTACATTATACTAATGTCATTAGTACCTGGCACTATGTTTGCACTGTGTCTCGTGTGTGGGTTTTGTGATGTCAGAGATTTACTTAGCCAATGTAACTGGCATCTCTTGCTGCTTGGCTAAGTTAGCTATCTATCCATGTTTTAACAGCGAGGAGGCTGTTACAAAATCAATAAGGTATAGAAGTTGGCATTGGCTATTTGGTCCTTTAGGCTGTCTGCCATTCAAAAAGATAATTCTTTAACTCAATTCCACTTTTCTGCATTATCTCCATTTCTCTTAATTCCATTAGAACCGAAAAATCAATGCACCTCTCCCTTGGTGGGGAGGGTTGTGGTGGGGTGGGGGGTGGTTGGAATCTGGTATTTACAACTCTCTGGAGTAGAGAATTTCAACAATTCACAATCCTTTGAGTGAAGAAATTTCTCATCATCCCAGTCCTAAGTGACTGTTCCTTGTTTTTAAAATTAGTCAGAGATTCTGAGCTTCTCTGGTTGAGCTACCATTCATTGTCCGTCTCTAGTTGCTCTTGAGAAAGTAGTGATGAGCTTCTTATTTAAATTTGCTGCATCCTGTGTGCTGTAGGTAAACCCACAATGTCATCAGGGAGGGAGTTTCAGGATTTTGACTGAATGGAATTGAAGGAACATGAATATATTTTCAAGTCAGGATGGTGAATGGCTCAGCAATGAATTTGCAGGTGATGGTGCTCTGCTGCTTTCTCCTGGATGATGTTAACCTACTTGAGTGTTGTTGAAGCTGCACTAAACACAACTACTACACTGACTTCTAGATTCAATCCAGAGCAAGCAGGGCGACACTCTCAAGGCTCTGACGATATTTATTTTTCATTCAGATAATCTCTTATTATTCTAAACTGCATGGAAGGTAGACCGAGTCTACTCAATCTCTTGTCATAGGATATTTTCCATTCCAGAAATTAATCAATTCGATTCCATTGAACTCCTTCAGGAGCAAGCGTGTCCTTACTTTGGCAAGCTACCAAACTACACACATGATTTGGAGATGCCGGTGTTGAACTGGGGTGTACAAAGTTAAAAATCACACAACACCAGGTTATAGTCCAACAGGTTTAATTGGAAGCACACTAGCTTTCGGAGTGATGCTCCTTCATCAGGTGATCACCTGAAGGAGCATTGCTCCGAAAGCTAGTGTGCTTCCAATTAAACCTGTTGGACTATAACCTGGTGTTGTGTGATTTTTAACAAACTGCACAGTATTTCATTGATGTGGGCTCCAATGGCTTGCTTAATTGCAGAAGAATTACTTAATCTTATGCTCCAATCCCTTAGTTAAAAGAGCTTAAATATTATCTGTTTTTGTGATTAACATGCTTTACCTGCATGTTAACTTTCTGTGATTCATGTGCAAGGACATGCAGGTACCTTAAATGCAAATATTTCCTTGTGTCTCTGCTTTTTCTGTTTTTATTTTTCAACCACATCACTACATCTGCCATTTTCACCTATTCACCCAGTCTGACTATATCCTTCACAACCTTTTTATGTTTTCTTCATTGCTTACTTTTGTAAATAAAATTGTGTCATCAGCAAGCTTTGATACTTTACTTTCAGGCCCTGCATCCATGTCATTGATAATAGATCATGAACGTAGAGTGAGTACTGAAGGTTTCAATATGGCAGTGGATGTACATAAGGCATGTTTGTTCTGCACTGGAAGTGTGTCACCTAGCATAATCCAGAGTATATGTTTGAAATTAGCATTGGACAAATAGCATTTATTTGAGACTCACCACTATCTTTGCAAATTGCTGTTCTGACTGACCAGCAGGCAAGATAGTTACACCAATAGTCTTTACAGAGTGGGGTTTATCACCAGGAAAGAAAGTACAAACTATTTCATTAATCGTTTTGTTGAGCTCAGAGAACCAGGAATGCAGCTTCCAATTCTAAATAAAATCTAGGGACCACAGCGATTGTGATTGCGATTGTGTTCTTTGCTAGATTGTCTCAACCTTGTGAAGTTGGAGATGGATACGAGGTCCTTGCCAATATAGTCCAGTCTCCAGGGAATTTCCCAGGACTAGGCTGACTATTCATTGCATGGAGGTGAACAGCCAATTAGACCAATGTACAGTGCAACTTGTACATCGTTTTATATTTGTCCTAGTCCTTTATCAAGGCAGACTGGCCACTGCGTGTGGATGCTACCATCTTAAATGTAGCAATTTCCTGGCATCAGGGAAAGGACCAGTTTGGCCTGAGGCTCTTTTCCACACTAATGGAAGATGAAAGGTTGCAGCGTTGTCTCTAAATCTGTCTGTGGAGGATTATCCCCTCTAAACTAATACCTCTACTTAATAGATTTTAATTTATAACTTCAATACAGGCAGCTAAGGGTGCCTCAAGATGGAAGCATATTCTTGTTTATCTGTTTGTCTCAGGAGCACCCACCTCTCACATCAGGCTACCAGCTGGGTGTCACTGGAGACCCTTTGATTGAGCTTCAGTATTGATAACCCACCACCCTGCCCAATCGAATGGCAAGTGGGGAGCAGCCAATTAGGATGTTGCGTAGTGGGCTGTAGAGTGTTGTGCTTCAATGTTTGGTCAACACAAATTTACCAAGTTCGCACCAACACTGGTAAACTAACCGTAGGATCTTTGCATTTGGAGATGTATTACAGGTTGCTCAGCAGCCAGAATCACTATAAAAAACATTCAGGAAAGCATAGCTCTAACTTTCTTACACTACAGACTGCAAGGTAGATGACACAGTAGCTGCTAGTCACATGTTCTACATCTTGTTATTTGCTTATTAAGATAATTTCTCTTAAAATGAAGTAGATATCCTTAAAACTATGTTCATTCTTGATGAAGGGCTTTTGCCCGAAACATCAATTTTCCTGCTCCTCGGATGCTGCCTGACCTGCTGTGCTTTTCCAGCACCGCTCTAATCTGATCTCCAGCATCTGCGGTCCTCACTTTTGTCATCCTTAAAACTATGGGCCAACTGCAGGAGCTGACACCTACCGGGAAAATCAGACCATGCATTGTGCTTATGTTCTTTGCTGACTAATCTTGCTATCTCCCAAACAAAAACAGAAATTGCTGGAAAAGCTCAGCAGGTCTGGCAGCATCTGTAGAGAGAAATCAGAACAGGAGGAAGGGTCATTCAACCCAAAAGGTTAACTCCGATTTCTCTGCACAGATGCTGCCAGACCTGCTGAGCTTTTCCAACAATTTCTATTTTTGTTTCTGATTTACAGTTTCTGCAGTTCTTTCAGTTTTTGTTCACTATCTTCCAAGACACATGAGTTGCATATGGGTTATGATTTGAGCCAATAACTCTTTGATAACAAAGAAATGAGGCTTGAAAATCAATTTACTGCCAGCTTTATTTGGTATGTTTCTTGTGCTGCACCATTGATTTTTTTTGGATATTAATCCCATATAATCATTTTTTAATTAACGTTTGTTCGTTTCAATTTAGTGCTTGTTTTCAGGGTACTTCATCAAAAAAAACTAACATAATCAGTTTTACTTTTGCCAAACAACATGCATAACATTCTAATAATAGATGAATGTTTTTCATGTTGATGATTTTGGTTGCCACTATTAAAATAATAAAATCATTTTGTGAAGTAATGAAGCCTTTATTGAAATACTGATAAGAATCCATACATAGCTATTTTTACATAACCTGGTGGACTGTCTCACCCAATCAGCCGGCAACATTTTGAGAGCCTACTACAACAGTAATTTGGTTGTGGGGTAATTTATGCTAAAGAGTAAGTAAATGAATTTTTAAATCCATTACACAAGCTGAATGGTTTTGTTGAAATCAATCAAAAGGCACTGGATGTTTCAACGTCACAAAGTAATCAGTTCACAAGTACCCTCTTGGGACTACCTTGAAAATAATTAGTTCTGTTATACATGCACACATATAAATTGCTTGCAGAATTATTAAATTGAGATATAATTCCCATTACAGCCACATAGGGTGGAATCTTGTAGGGGTCTGAGTGATGGAGCTTTGGTACAATTTGTGGCAGAATCAGACAAGTTTAGTGAAGCCAATCTCAACACCAGGAGCACCTCATGCCGTCTTTTATGTTTTTGCTAAACAGCATGGTGAGTTACCAACTAAAAGGGATTATAGCTTGTTAGATGCTTTATTAACACCCATGTTTCATGATGTATATTCAGCTTCAAAAAAGCTGATGTCAAGAAATGGCAACATGTAAATTATCGAAATTTACCTAGTGAATTCATTTCACCACTTATTTCGGAAGACATATTAGACTCCATTTAGATACTAGACACTGACATCTCAGAACTCAGTCCATGGACACTGGCCATACAAACTCCATAGTCCACAGATGTTAGTATTTGACATGTACCAATCCCAAAGAACCCTGATGACACATGGCACATTTCCAGTATACTTCAAGATGCTTCTGCACTTCAATGCTGCACCTCTGTCTGCATCGGCAATGCTGCAGCAAAGACACAGTACACTCAGGTACATGCATCCAGCACATGGACTGGACCAGGCCCTATCCCTGAGTTATTTGATCACTGTTATAGCACTCACTCTGAGGCCATCTAGATGCTCACAGCATCCCTGCCTTGTCCCATCAGATAGAGATACCAGGCTTACATTACTTCTGTCTTGCCTTGTCATTTAGACCTTCATCCTATAATAAGTATAATTATTATAACCATTACATAAAAGGCATAATTTTCAGCGAGCCTCTGTCAAGCCAAGGGATATAGCCTTCGGTCAGGGGGGTCCCAGCACACTAAGTCAAGGGAAGCTGCTGATGCCAGATCAGGGCTTGGTTATTGTCAGTTAGAATGTTTTCCATATAAGAGATGGGGAGCCAAATGTTAGGTAGCGCACCACCTGTCTTGATTCTTTCTTCTGTTTTCCTCGGAATGAGAGAGAGGCAGAAATTATGGCAGATGAAAACGAGTGCCAGAGCTAGTAGTTTTGGTGCAGATGGGGAGTTGTCTCATGTCAGTGAGTGAGTAGGCAGCACAGAAGGCTGGTGGTGTTGAGGGTTGGAGTGGGTGAAAGCGAGTGAGGGAAGACATTGCAGGCAGTAGTGAGAGTGGTACAGCATGGTGCTAATTGGACACAGTAGTAGTGGCAGAATGAGTATGAAGTATTGGAGAGATGCTGGCAGCATTTATGTTGGGCAAGTGGAGAAGAACATTAATTTTCTTCCGACAGTGCAAGGCAATTCGCCAGATGACTGGGATTGTTCTTACTTGGGTGGCAACCTTGGACCAGGCTGGTGTTGTGGCCCTCCACTGCTAAACCTGGGGGAGAGGATGTCCCATCTTTGCACCATACCATCCAGCAGGACGTCCAGGTCCCTGTCCGTAAAGCAGGCCATCAATTTCCTCTGTCTACTATGTCCAGGACAAATGCATGACAGCTCTGAACAGATGGTGCTTCTCTGAGTCTATAACAGGCTTTGAAACATTATGTAAGAGATGTTGGTCTTTCAGTGGATAACCTCTGAGTTGCAGGAGGAATTGGTGTTGGTAAAATGCGGATAGCATTGGATGTCATAGTGTAGCTACTTAATGAGGTGAGTTTGATAAGATAGAGCCAAAAATATCACTGAGCCTCACAGCGAGAATCTCGTCAAAAAACCCAATGCAACTTGCACTTAACCAAAAAAAACCTCATCCCATAAACCACAAACAAAATTACCTGTGATTCAGTGCATTGTCTTTACGCTTTTTACCTTAGTAAATGGAATTTTGTTAATTGGGAAAAGTGGAAGATGTTTAATGTGATACCGAATTATTAACAGACCCTTTCATGTAGGCCTACTTCATAACTGACGTATTTAACTTGAGTCATAGTTCACCTTGCAGTCCCTTTGTCATAACTGACAAGTCTAAAGGAGTGATTATGTCAGCAGACCACCTTGTTACTTAGGTTTTTGGCTCCAGTCGTGAACATAATATTTTTAAAAGAAAGCAGCAGTTGAAATTTCAGTCCCTGATGACAAATGTGAAGAGTTTGACATATAAGGGTTTTCTTGCTTTGTTCTCTCTAGTGTTGACATGTTCAGTTGTCACATGTTTTGCCATCTGCCATCTCCTAATTATAGTGTGCAATCAGATGACTTGTATCTCCCATGTCATTCTCAGGGTAATTCCCAGAGACTGGCTCTGGGATTTACCTTTCACCTGTTAATTGAGACGTCAATTACATTTCTCAATGGAGTTGTTTTCTGCAGCAATTGAAGTAATCCTGTGAAATAAGGGAGTCAGAATTGACAATGTTATTAGGTACATCTAATATAAATAATATTAGGGACTCTAGCAGGCCTAGGATTCAAGTCACAGCTGATCCAGAAGTGTGGACTTGCGTCACTAAGAAGATTGATTAGAAAATATCTATCAAAATAATATAGGGGTTCTTGTGACACAGTGGTAGTGTCCCTCCAACAGCCAATTTAACATAAATGTAATTAAAAATATATAGAAATCACACAGTCTATACCATAATGGCCAGACATCTGGCTGATATGGGCAGGAGCAAATTACTACAGATGCTGGAATATGAACTGAAAAAACTGAATCTGAACAGCAGGTCAGGCAACATCCATGGAGAAACAGCAAACTAATGTTTTGAGGCTAGATGATTCTTCATCAGAGCTGAAGTGAAATGTGGAGGGGGCAACATTTATGCAATCATCGGGGAGGGCGGGGGAGTTGGAATGCAGGGGGAGAAAGAATGTTGATAGTTCAGATTAAGTTATTGGAATGTGAACCCAGGAGGTTGTAAATTGCCTGGTTTGAAGATGGCATGTTGCTTCTCCAGCTTGCACTGCGTTTCGCTGCAGTATTGCAACATGCTGAGGACAGACAAGTGGGCATCCAAGCAAGACAGTGTTAAAATGAAGGAGCCTTATTAGCACATGCAAATCAGGGTCTGCTGTACCAATAAGACCGAATACAATGTTGAAAATGCACAAAAATATATCACAATGTTTTAGGGATGAGAATTCTTTTTACAGTACATGAGTGAACAAGTTAGAGATTTCTGCCCTTTCTCCATGATGAAATGACATAAATTCCAACATTAAGGAAATTAATACAAAAACAATATGCGGTGTTATTGAAAATGTAAAATAAAAACTAAATGTGGGAAGTAATCAGCAGATCATGCAGCAAACTTATAGAAAGAAACCCAATTAACTATTCTGTTTTCTCTCTGCACAGACACTGCCCTGGGATCTGTTGATTATTTCCAGCATTTTTAGTTTCTATTTTTAAAACTGAGTTTTTTTTTCATGTTCTTTTGACTATCTCCTTTACATGGTGTTAGTTTGAACACCTGGTTAGGTAGGTAATAATAAGTGACTAAGACATCGAGGATTAAGGAACACTGTCTGACTGAGATCCACAGGATAATCCTTTATGGTTTACAGTTCAAGTAGACTACAATGTTAGGTTGACACCATAGAGTTTTCAGTTGATTAATTTTGGAAATTGGAGTTGTTAATTTAATATCTTTACCTAATCCCTCTGGTGCAGTAATGGATTGAAAATGTTCAGGTTTTGCTAAAACTGGAGAAGGCACTAGTCACATGACAACTGTGAACAGTTTTAGATTCCTTATTTAAGGAAAGATATAATGGCTTTGGAGAGGACCCGAGGAGATTCCCCAGGCTAATCCCAGGTATGGATGGACTGTCACATAAGGAGATGTTGAGCACATTAGGCCTGTATTCATTACAATATTGAAGAATGAGAGATGGCTAAAAAAAAGCTTCTTAGCAAATTGACTGGATAAATGGGGAAAGGTTGATTTACCTTGAAGGAGACTGTAGGAACTGAGGACATAATCTCAAAATAAGGGGTTGCACATTTAAATCAGAGATGATGAGAAATTACTTCTCTCAGAGGATAGTGAATCTGTGAAATTCTTTACAGCAGAGAATTGTCAAGGCTGGGTCATTAAGTATATTCAGTGCTGACACAGTCAGAGTTTTAGTCGGGAAGGGAATCATGTTTCTGGGGAAACAGCAGGAAAGTGGAATCGAGGATTATCAGATCAGTCATGATTTCATTGGATGATGGAGCAGACTCAATGAGCCGAATAGTCTATTTCTGCTCTGATGTCTTATGGAATTGTCTTTTGTTGGAGGGAATATGCTTGATGGACCAAGTAGTCTCTTTTCATGAAGTTTTTGTTTA
Source organism: Chiloscyllium punctatum (assembly GCF_047496795.1). Lineage (NCBI taxonomy): Eukaryota > Metazoa > Chordata > Chondrichthyes > Orectolobiformes > Hemiscylliidae > Chiloscyllium > Chiloscyllium punctatum. The sequence continues at coordinate 29,992,977 of NC_092770.1, read as the reverse complement.
ATCCTTGTGACAAACTTACTGAAAATTGTTGGAAATTTACCACATTATACAAGTCATGATATCATGGATCTGGGGGTGCTGATGCTACATAAGTAAAAACATCAGATGATGTGATGAGAGTGGGGACATGAAACAGAGCTCAGTTGGCGAATATTTTGTTTCAGAATAACAGCGACAAGCCAAGTTTGATCAAGAGACAGATGAAAATCTTTGCTCTGCCCTTCCGCATGGAAGGCAACGGCAAATCACCACTGATAAAAACTGCCAAGGAAACAACTCAGGATGTCGCACCAATATACAATGTGCTGAAATATGTTATTTGAAAGGAAGGAGGTTAGCACACCCCTTGATAAGGATGGAAGAGGTCCTAGTGGCCTTACAACACACAAATGGTTAAGGCATTGCCATCTACTTTGTAGCATCTAATCAGGTTTTGGGCAGCATAGTGGCTCAGTGATTAGCACTCTTGCCTCATTGATTAGATTAGATTAGATTCCATACAGTGTGGAAATAGGCCCTTCGGCCCAACCAGTCCACACCGACCCTCCGAAGAGTAACTCACTCAAACCTGTTTCTGGAGGAAACCCATGCAGACACGGGGAGAATGTGCAAATGCCACATAGGCAGTTATCTGAGGCTGGAATCAAACCTGCGACCTTGGTGCTGTGAGGCAACAGTGCTAACCACTGAGCCACCGTGCTGCCCCCTCATAACACTAGGGCCAGGTTTAATTTCAGCCTCGGGTGACTGTCTGTGTAGACAGTCTCCCTGTATCTGCTTGAGTTTCTGCCTGGTGCTCTGGTATCCCCCCATAGTCTAAAGATGTGCAGGCTAGTTGGATTGGCCATGGGAAATGTGGGGTCAGAGAGATGAGGTGGGTCTGGTTGAGGTGCTCTTTGGAGGGATAATATAGACTCAATGGCACAAAAGGCCTCTCTCTACTGTAGAGATTACAAGGCTGTATGACCTGCCTTTGGTGAAGCACACACATGAATGAATTAATTAGATAATATAGGTTCTCTGAAGGAGAAAACCATTTCAAAGGTTTGATAAGCCACTAATTTAAACAATGGATTGCCAACTTTTCTGTACACATTTACTGCACTGGATTGGGAATAATGCATGGACAATAAATTGGAATCTTTGGAAGGGCATGCTAAAAGGTTGATGTCTAAAATAATACAACGCTCTTTCACATATAATCTGGAGAGGCTCCAAAGTGACTCATCGTATTATTGGTAAATATTTTTTAAATGATACATCTGACACCAGCATTTTATTTCTGATGTTGCAGCAATGCTGTTAAATTGTGTGACCTTGAATCTTACAACAACATGACTGATGGTGTATTTTCTACATCCTTAAGCATATTTTGGGATAGTTGAGCATAATTTGCATAATTGAAAAATCTGAAAAGTGCAGTGTTGTGAGCCAGTATAAAAATCTGCCTATTGCAAGCAAATGATATATGCATTAATGGAGTCCTCTGGTGGTATCTCGATTATGTGCAGGAGTTAAAATATCCCACCATTAATTGTAACAAGCTGTTGACCAGGTTTTATAATAAAACAAAGAGCTGCAGATGCTGCAAATCTGAAATAAAAACAGAAAGTGCTGGAGAAGCTCAGCAAGTCTAGCAGCAGCTGTTGAGAAAAACAGAGTTAATGTTTTTAGTCCAATGGCTGGTCACTCACATTTCCGATGCTTTGTTTTAGTTTATGTTGTTTTCAGCTCATAAGTTCAACAGCTTTGTGGACCAAACATCTTTGAGCTGGAGCATACAGGCAAGCCAAATTGGTGGCACATGCCACAACTGCCTTGCTACAGCAGAATCTGGACTAGTATTAATAAACATTGGGTCTTCTATAGTGATTGAGTGTGAATGTAAAGTAATTTTGCTTGAAATTATTTTGATTCCTTGCAAATTCTGTTTGTGAAATAACTCCTTAAAGGCCAGGATCCTGTCACCAAGTTACCCTGTATTTACACTTACATAGTACATGACACTGACCCAGTTAGCACCAGAATCCCTGACACACCTGTTTTTTTTAAAAACCCCCACACTACCGCCTAACTGTGGTAGTGCTCATTTTTCCCCCAAAACCCATGGTGTGTGTGTGCAGGTGTGAGACATAGTGTGAGACACAAGGTGAACGAATCTTTATTCAATTTCCACCACCAGGAAGAAAGGAAACACCCGAGTGGCCAGTGACAAGCAGTGCCCTTCATGTCAAAGGGCAATGCTGTGTGATCAAGCGGTGAAGAGGAGGGCAGGGATTAAATCAAAATAGAGTTGGAGGGGACACTCCTGTTTATTTTTTTTTCACCCAGGAAGAAAGGAAACACCCGAGTGGCCAGTGACAAAACATCCCTGTTTCTTTTTTTTTAATCCTTACCCCCACACTCCTACCTAACCACGGTAGTGCTTATTTTTTTCCCCCGCATCCATGGTGTGTGTGTGTGTGTGTGTGCGCGTGTGCAGGTGTGAGACACAGTGAGAGACACAACGTGTACGAATCTTTATTCAATTTCCACCACCAGGAAGAAAGGAAACACCCGAGTGGCCAGTGATAAGCAGTGCCTTTCATGTCAAAGGGCAATGCTGTGTGATCAAACAGTGAAGAGGAGGGCAGGGATTAAATCAAAATAGAGTTGGAGGGGACACTCCTAAGTTTTTTTTACTTTTTGTTTTTTATTCTTTTTACTCCCTGCGGCACCCACCTCTCCCTGAGCAACTCGAGGGTGAACACTCCCCTTTTTAAAATTTTTAACCCCCACACTCCCACCTAACTGCGGTATTTTTCCCCAGCACCCATGGTGTGTGTGCGCAGGTGTGAGACACAGTGAGAGACATAAAGTACATGAACCTTTATTCAATTTCCACACCAGGAAGATAGGAAAACACCCGAGTGGCCAGTGACAAGCAGTGCCCTTCACATCAAACAGTGAAGGGGAGGGCAAGGATTAAATCAAAATAGAGTTGGAGGGGGAAAAACAATGCACTCCACTCCCTGAACCCCTCCAGGGTGTTGGCGGACACTGCGCACTCCTTCTCCAAGGACACCCGGGCTCTAACGTAACCACGGAAGAGGGGCAGGCAGTCGGCCCTAACGACCCCCTCCACAGCCCACTGCCTGGACCTGTTTATGGCCAGTTTGGCCAGGCCCAGGAGCAGGACTTCAGACCTGCCCTTCCTCCTCTGTACCAGGTGCCCGAAGATCAGGAGGGTGGGACTGAAGTGCAACCAAAAGCAGAGGAGGAGGTTTAAGAAAGTCAAAAAGGGAGTGCAAACGCCCACACCCAATATACACATGGTCCACAGAACAAGCTGTTGGGCTGGGAGTCCGTGACTCACCGCAATCTGCAGTTGCAGGGGACTGCCACATGCAGCACCCTCCACCCCAGATCCCGAGAGAAAGGGGGAGGATTCCCGTGTAGAGAGCCCTCCACTGGGGATCCCCACCGCCCGGTGGCAAATGGGCACGCCAAGGCGTGGCCGGACGGTGGATGAGGGAGAAGAGGTGGACGGTGTGCAGCAGCAGTCTATACAGGGCCCGCCATTTTACCCCCTGAAAAGGGAACAAAATTAAAATTCCTGAGGCGGCTCAGGTTGTGGGGCACAGGCTCCCGCGTGAAGAACGGGACGTTGGGGCCAATGTGAAATTCCGTCCGGGCTGGGGTGAGCATGGACAGGTTCCCACCGCATACCTGAGCGTCCTCCAACTGGTGCACTACATCAGGTCCGAGCACCGCCGTTTTAAGGCGTTAGATGGCAGTGGCCACGTACCGGATGTCTACTAGTGCCCTGCCCGCTATGTCCTGTGGCAGCGTCCAGCCCAGGCCCCCGGCACCCAGCACGTTCCCAACCCTGGTCACCCTTGCTGCCATGGCCCTCCTCTCCGACAGCCACACAGACTCACGAGTACGGAGGTGCGGATTCCTGAGTAATAGCTCCCTGACGACAGCCACTATTCCTGCCGGAGGGTAGGCGTAGCACGATTTGACCATGTTCCAGACAGTGATCAGGTCCTGGTAAAAGACAGGCAGTGTCTTGAGGGCGACCTCCAAACCATCTCAGTCGCTGAACAGGAGCTGTGTGTCGTAGTTGAGGTTATGCACCTGGCAGAAACAATACGTCGCCAGGGCACACCACCTAGGAGGAGGCTCGACGTAAAAGGTATCGCCACAAGGTCTGAAGGCGGAGCGTCGCGACCTGGGTGCGGACACACACCAGTGACTGACCACCCTCCTCAATAGGGAGACTCAGAACCTGCGCGACGACCCAGTGCATCTTTTTGTCCCAGAAGAAGACGACCAACGTTCTCTGGGTGTCAGCGACAAAGCCAGGAGGGACCAAAGTGACCAGCTGGTACCACAGCATGGCGGCCACCAGCTGGTTTATGACCAGCACTCGACTCCTGTAAGATAGCACTCGGAGCAGTCCTGTCCAGCGGCCTAGGTGAGCTGAGACTTTGGCCTCCAGCTCCTGCCAGTTGGCCGGCCAGGATTCCTCAGCCAGGCTGAGGTAGACCCCCAGGTAGAGGAGATGGGTTGTACTCCAGCTGAACCCCTGTAACTCCTCCGGCAGAGAGTCCACCCGCCACGGACCGACCAGTAGTCTGGAACATTTGGCATAGTTGATCCTGGTGGAAGAAGCTGCCGAGTACACGGCCTGGCACTCGCGCATCCTCCCCAGGTCAGCCGGGTCGGCGAAAGTGAGGAGCACGTCGTCGGCGTAGGCCGAGAGGACCACACCCATGTCTGTGCCGTGCAGAACCAACTCTGACAACCTCCTCCACAAGAGGCGCAGGAAAGGCTCCACGCACAGGGAATACAGCTGGCCGGACAGGGGGCAGCCTTGACGCACTCCTCTCCCGAAGCGAAGGGGCGCCGTCAGGGACCCGTTAACTTTAACCAGACACTCTGCGGCGGCGTACAAAAGTCGGATCCGGGCGACGAACTGCGTCCCGAACTCAAATGTTCCAGACTACTGGTCGAGAGACAGGAAGGCGCTTGGCAGACCAGCCCGTCAACAAATGAATCAGATCCCGGACCAGGTGGACGTTGTCGTGTATCCTCCGGCCCGGGACTGTGTGGGACTGGTCTGGGTGAATCATGTGGGCCAGCACGGAAGCCAGGTGAGAAGACAACACCCTGGTGAAGATTTTGTAGTCCGTGCTGAGGAGGGAGACTGGACGCCAGTTCTTCAAAGAATGAAGGTCCCCCTTCTTTGGCAGCAGGATGATGACCGCCCTGCACCAAGAAAGGGGCAGCTCTCCAGCATTTAGACACTCCCCCAGGACCTGTGCGTAGTTGCTCCCCAGGACGTCCCAGAACACCCTCAAGAACTCCATAGTCACCCCGTCCAGCCCCAGGGATTTGCCAGTCGAGGGCGGCAGTCAGCTCCTCTAAGGTGACGAGAGCATCGAGCCTTCCGGCGTCCTCCGGGCCGAGCTGCGGTAGGTCCTCCCACAGAACTCTGCGAGCATCCTCGCTGGACGGATCTGGAGAGAACAGAGCCGTGTAATAGTTCTGGATGTGGGCCCTGATACCCTCCGGATCTGATATGAGGGACCCGTTGTCAGCCAGCAGCACGAAGAGTTGCTGACGGGTGCCACGTCTTTTCTTTCCAGCGAGTAGAAGAAGGGGGAGCCACAGTCCAAGTCCTGGAGGACCTGGATCCGTGACCTCACTTACACACCCCAAGCCCCGACGAGGTGCAGGTCCCAGAGCGCGGCCTTCTTCTCTTCGTACACCCCGCGCAGGGCTGGGTCTGTGTCGGGCTGACCGAGGCGTGACTCCAGGTTGAACATCTCCCTCTCCAACTCCCCGATCCTGGATTTCCACCTCTTTGTTGACCCCCTCGCGTACTCCTGACAGAAGACACGGACGTGAGCCTTGCCCACGTCCCACCATAGCCTTAGGGAGGGGAAGCTTCCCCGCTTCCTTCTCCAGCCGGCCCAGAAATGATGAAACAAGTCCTGGAGCCACTCGTCCTCCAGCAGCAGGTTGTTAAAGTGCCAGTACGCGGAGCCGAGCCTGGCGCCGAAAGGAAGGAGTTCCGCCCACACCAGGTGATGGTCTGTGCACGACACCTGCCGCATGGAGGCCATCGGAAAACAGGAGGCGTACGCCCGCGAAACGTAAAGGCAGTCGATTCTGGATGCTCAGACCCTAGGCCTCACGAAGGTGAAGGAGATGGAGTCGGGATGGAGATTCCACCAGACGTCCACCAGGTCGAAGGACTTGACCAGGTCTCCCAACCTTCTCCCCGACGCCCAACCGGTGCGGGCACCACCGTGGTCCCTGTCCTCGAGGACGCAGTTAAAATCTCCCGAGGACGACGCACTGGTTCTCGTCGATGGAGGAGAGATGAGCGGACACTTCTCCGAAAAAGCTCACTTGCCTCGGCCCGGCCAGGGGAGCGTAGACGTTCACCAAGTGAAGCACCGCGCCCCCCAGCCGAACCATCAGGTGAAGCAAACGGCCTGGCACGGGCTCCCTGACCCCCAAGATCTCTGGCTGAAAATGCAGGGCCAACAAGATAGCCACTCCGCCAGATCTGCTGGTGAGGTGACTCATGTAGACCCCCCCACCTCGCCACTCCAGGAGCCAGGTGGCTTCGTCTCCCTGGGTAGTGTGGGTTTCTTGCAGGAAGCACACCGCATACCTTCCGTCCTGGAGCACCAAGAGGGTCTGGAATCTGCGCTGTGACTCCCTGCTGCCGTTGATGTTGAGGCTGGCTACATTTGTCTCCATGTCAGAAGCATTGTGCAACCACCACCAGTACAGTTAAAAACCTATATATACACACATTTACTGGGAAGACGAGGGAGGGGCACAGAAGTCCCTTGCCCTCACCAGGAAGTTCCTGACTCGCTTTTGCTCATTCACGTCGAACCCAGGCGCCTGGCGAGCAGCGTGGGCCGACCAGTAAACTCTTTCAAAGGAGCTCCAGCGGTCGTGCCCCAGTGACTCAGTTTCCTCGACAAACTCCCAGAGTTCCTCGAGGGGGATAAGGGGGAGATCGGTAGGGTGCATCTGGGACTCGAAAATGTCACTGCAGACAGACTCCACCTCGTCCCCAGTGTCCGCCACCGATCCTGAACCCTCCTCCGGAAGGTCACCCTCGGTCACCGACCCCTCCCCCACCGAGGGGATGGGGGCTGGTCCGGCACTGCCAACTGGCCTCAAACCCCCAGCGACCCCACCCCCAGGGTCACCGGCGGTACCTTCCTCGGCACACCCCTTCCCAGAACGTCCCAAGTTCGTGTAGTCGGGCGGCAGAGGCTCGGGGCCCCGCTCCTCTCCCGATACTGGGACGCCCAGCTCCTCGGGGAAAAAGGTCCTCCCCCAGGGCCAAGGGCCCCGGAAAAACAGTCTGGGAGGGAGGAGTGAGAATAACACCTTCCTCCTGTCCACCACTCGACGACCCAGCAGAAGGTTCCCATTGTCACCCGCACCACGGCCCACGTGGTTATTAAAGTCCTCCCCAGGGACTGGAGGAGTTATGGCAGCGGAAGGTCCTGCTGTAGCCCCTGGGGGTTCGGGCAGGTCAGGCCGCGGTGCAGGATATGCAGGAGATATCTTTGGCTCATCCCCTGGAAGGAGCAGCACCACCAGCGCACTGCTGGGATATCTTCCCCCACCTCCCCCCTCGTCCCTCCTCGCGCCCCCTTGGGTGTGGGGTCAGTGGGGCCATGATCAGGTACGGGTTTGGGGGGTCAGGGTTCCCATGCCAGGGTGACACTGGCACGGCTGTGGGGGCATTGTTGTGCTGGGGCGGGGCAGGTTGTGGGCTAGGTGTAGGGGAAGGGGATAGGGTGGTCTCCCTGTGGGCGGGCCAGAAGCGTTGGGCCTTCCTGGGCGCCTTCCGTCCGGCCGGACGCTCACCCCCTTCCCTCCCTTCAAGCATTGGAAGCCTCTGGCTTAGTACCCGGTGCCGGGGCTTGTGGTGATGGCTTCGGGGGAGGGGGAGTGTGTGTGGCAGCACCATCCTCAGCCATTGGTGTGGGCTGGGCAGCCTTCTGGGTGGGGCAGTTTTTTCTAATGTGCCCCACCCCGTGGCACAGGTGGCACCGCACGCCGTCCGCTATCCAGAAGACGTGGTAAGCTGCGCCCTCGTGGAGGAGGGTGAAAGAGCCCTCGGTGACCTCCTCCCGGGCCAGGCAAATGAACACCTGGCATCGGAAGGAATATACGTGTCGGAGGGCGGGGACCTTAAGACCGAGCAGGAGTGGTTGGACACCCAACCGGATCTCCCCCAAGGTGGTGAGGTGGGGGAGAAGGAGGTCACTGGCAATGAAGGGCGGGACATTGGAGATCACGATCCTCTGGGCCGTAACCTCCAGAGGGTCAACGGGCAGATGTGTCCCACCCACAGTGAGCCCTCTCTCCACGGCCAGGTGGACTGCTTGCTCGGTCTTTAGGAAAAAGACGGCCTTCCCGTACATCCTGGCTGCAGCGACGATGGCCAGTGGGCCGACCACACTAGCCATGGCCTTACTGCAGGCCTCGATGGTCATGTTGGGATGGGGATAGGCCTTTACCCCCAGGCGTTTGGTCATATGCCTAAAAGGGGTTGTGGTTGCAGCCGGGGTTGGGACAGCCGAGCCTAAGGCTGGGCCCTGTGACCTTCGGGCTCGCCGTACTCTGCTGCTGAATGTTGGTAGGCCTCAGGCAGCAGCGGTGGAGGTGGGCCTCTGGCAGCAGCAGTGGCGGAAGTCCTGGGGAGGTGCCCAAGGCGAGTCCCAGGCAGCAACGGTGGAGACCGGCCTCAGGCAACCGCAGTGGTGGAGGCAGGCCTTGGGTGAGTCCCAGGTAGGCCCTTGGTCACAACGTTGGGGGCAGACCTGTTGGGGAGGGTCCCCAAGGCAAGTCCCAGGCAGCCCCAAAATTTAGTCCCAGGCAGCAGCAGTGGAGGTAGGCCTCCAGCAGTAGCAGTGGTGGAGGTCCTGGGGAGGGGCCCAAGGCGAATCCCAGGCAGCGGTGGTAGAGGCAATCCTCAGGCAAGTCCTAGGCAGGCCCTTGATTGCAGCGGTGGGGGCAGACCTGTTGGGGAGGGTCCCCAAGGCAAGTCCCAGGCAGCCCCAAAATTGAGTCCCAGGCAGCAGCAGTGGAGGTGGGCCTCTAACCGCAGCGGCAGTGGTGGAGGTCCTGGGAGGGGCCCCAAGGCGAGTCCCGGACAGCAGCAGTGAGGCAGGCCCCAAGCAGTAACAGCTGGGGCAGGTCTGGGTGGGATCCCAGAGACCAGCATTGGCAATGGGCCCTAGGTCAGCAGCAACACTCCTTTGACCTGGGTGAGGCCCAGGCTGCAGCTCCAAAAGCAGGCCCAGGACTCAAAGCTCTCACCTCCTGTCTCCTTCTTCTGCCTCCTCCTCCTCCTCCTCTTCTTCTTCCTTCAGCTCTCTGGATGTGGGGCAGCTGGTCCAGGGACAGTCCCCTTCCTCTCAAACCCCTTCAAGGAGGAGAGTCCCTACACGTGCACACACACACTGACATTGATCCAGCTCTCGAAAGGAAAGCACCGGAGTGGCCAGTGACGAGCAGTGCCCTTCACAAAAGGGCAATGCTGTGTGATCAAACAGTGAAGGGGAGGGCAGGGATTAAATCAAAATAGAGTTGGAGGGGACACTCCTGCTTATTTTTATTTTTTTTAAACTACAACACTACCGCCTAGCTGTGGTAATGCTTATTTTTCCTCAGCACCCATGGTGTGTGTGTGCAGGTGTGAGACACAAGGTGCATGAATCTTTATTCAATTTCCACCACCAAGAAGATAGGAAAACACCCGAGTGGCCAGTGACAAACAGTGCCCTTCATGTCAAAGGGCAATGCTGTGTGATCAAACAGTGAAGGGGAGGGCAGGATTAAATCAAAATAGAGTTGGAGGGGACACTCCTGTTTATATTTGTCAGTCTGGGCTCCCTGACTGGGGCTGTTAACCTGGTCCAATCAGGGAACTCATATTCCATGAGATTCATCTCGTTCCAATCACTATATCTGTCTCGCTCTTTTGTCCTGAAACGTAAGCCCTTTTTTTTCCTGTAGCTTTTCCTGGGGCAATTTCGCATGTGGTCCAGTTCCTTCGACTCTGCCATGGATAGTAGTGGCATCTATAGGACGTAGCCCTCCTCTTGCACCTCTAGAGGGTCTAGATTGAAATTCATCTTAGGGAGTAACAACATCGAGGGTGCAACATCTGCTGTGTCCATCTCATGCTCAAAGGTCCTTTGACATTAGGTGGAGGGGGAGAATCAGATGGATGGTTTGCTGCTGTCCCATTTGTGTGGTTGCAGCTTTCATGTAGTTTATGTGCTTGTTCAGGACTGCCTCTTCTAGCTGAACTTTGTACGTCACAGGACCTGATTTCACATTGACCACTCTCGTGGTTTCAACACCAACCTTCGTCTCCTGAAGTAAACTGCCTGTCTCACTTCGAGGAGTCTTGTGTACAGCATTGGCATTCCTGATGCCATTTCACCTTCTCTACCAGTTCCAGGAAGACTTGTTTTAACTTGATGTGGAATCTTCTCCCCAATAGCAATTCTGCTGGAGCTGTCCTTGTAGTTGCATGAGGAGTGGTCCTATAATCACCAGGAACCAGAACAGTTTGATATCCAGTGAAGCTGTAGGCTGTTTCATTAAGCCTGCATTCAAAGTTTGGACTGTTCTTTCTGCCAGACCATTGGATGATGGATGTTATGGAGCTATCCTTACATGCTGAATACCGTTCGACTTTAGGAAATACTTGGATTTCCTGCTGGTAGACAATAGTGCAGAGTCTGTGACCAACACCTCCAGGAAATCATCGTCCCTGTGTTTGACAAATGAACTCTATTCATGTCCAACCACTTTGAATAGACATCCACAATCACTAAAAACATTGAGCCCACAAAAGGACTGGCAGAGTCAACGTGTAACTGAGTTCAGAGTTTACCCAGCCATTCCCATAGAAGTGCAGGAGCTGCTGGTCGTAGTTTTTGACCTCATTGGCACTTTGGTCACTGCTGCACAAATGCGACTACATCAGCATCCAGTCCAGACCACCAGACATAATGTCTCACTAACATCTTTATTTTGGAAAACCCTGGATGACCCTGTTGGAGTTCAGCCAGTGTCTGGTGACAACCTTTGCTTGGTTGAATTGCTCTTGCTGCCCATAATAATATGTTGTCCTATATGGTAACATGGTCTGTTTGGGCCCAGAAAGATTTCAATTCTGTTTCCCTCATTAGCACTAACTGTTTTAGCTTCACCAGGATGGGATCCTTCTATGTCCACATTCTGATATTGTCAGCAGTGACCAGAAGGGTATCCAAGAAAGTTTAAAACCACAATTGACTTCTACTGTTGGCACTACTTGTAGCGTATCTGCCAGTGAGAGGCAGCTCAAAGCTTCCACATTTGCCCTTTGGCCTCCCGGACAGAGTTCCAATTTGTAATTATACGCACTCAGAATAAAATCCCAGCACCGAATTCAACCTAAAGTTATGGGTAGCACGGTCCTGTTCTCTGAGGAGCCTGAGTAGGAGTTTGTAATCTATTGCAGGCTGCAGCACAATGTAGACAGGATGCAGAGTTATAGAGTCATAGAGATGTACAGCATGAAACAGACCCTTCGGTCCAACCCATCCATGCCGACCAGATATCCCAATCTAATCTAGTCCCACCTGCCAGCACCCGGTCCATATCCCTCCAAACCCTTCCTATTCATACACCCATCCAAATGCCTTTTAAATGTTGCAATTGTAACAGCCTCCACAACTTCTTCTGGCAGCTCATTCCATACATGTACCATCCTCTGTGTAAAAACATTACCCGTAGGTCTCTTTTATATCTTTCCTCTCTCACCCTAAACCTAAGCCTTCTAGTTTCAGACTCCCCGACCCCAAGGAAAAGACTTTGCCTATTTACCCTATCCATGCCCCTCATAATTTTGTAAACCTCTAAAGGGTCACCCCTCAGCCTCCGACGCTCCAGGGAAAACAGCCCCAGCCTGTTCAGCCCCTCCCTGTAGCTCAGATCCTCCAACCCTGGCAACATCCTTGTAACTCTTTTCTGAACCCTTTCAAGTTTCACAACATCTTTCCGATAGGAAGGAGACCAGAATTGCATGCAATATTCCAACAGTGGCCTAACCAATGTCCTGTATAGCCGTAGCATGACCTCACAACTCCAGTACTCAATACTCTGAGCAATAAAGGAAAGCATACCAAACACTGCCTTCACTATCCTATCTACCTGCGACTCCACTTTCAAGGAGCTATGAACCTGCAAGGTCTCTTTGTTCAGCAACACTCCCTAGGACCTTACCACTAAGTGTTAAGTCCTGCTAAGATTTGCTTTCCAAAAATGCAGCACTTCGCATTTATCTGAATTAAACTCCATCTGCCACTTAGCCCATTGGCCCATCTGGTCAAGATCCTGTTGTAATCTGAGGTAACCCTCTTTGCTGTCCACTACACCTCCAATTTTGGTGTCATCTGCGAATTTACTAACTGTACCGCTTATGCTCGCATCCAAATCATTTATATAAATGACAAAAAAGTAGAGGACCCAGCACCAATCCTTGTGGCACTCCACTGGTCACAGGCCTCTAGTCTGAAAAACAACCCTCCACCACCACCCTCTGTCTTCTACCTTTGAGCCAGTTCTGTATCCAAATGGCTAGTTCTCCCTGTATTCCGTGAGATCTAACCTTGATAATCAGTCTTCCTTGGGCTGAGAAATGGCAAATGGAGTTCAACCTGGATAAATGCGAAGTGATGCATTTTGGAAGGTCGAACTTGAATGCTGAATATAGGATTAAAGACAGGATTCTTGGCAGTGTGGAGGAACAGAGGGATCTGGGTGTGCAAGTACATAGATCCATCAAACTTGCCACCCAAGTGGATAGGGTTGTTAAGAAAGCATTAGGTGTTTTGGCTTTTATTAACAGGGGGATCAAGTTTAAGAGCCGCGAGGTTCTCTGGGATCTGGGGTGCAGGGTGCTGCACACAGCAGTCCCCTGCAACCGCAGATTGAGGTGGTTCACGGACTCCCAGTCCAACTGCTTGTTCTGTGGCACTGTGGAATCCGTGGACCATGTATATATTGGGTGTGGGCGTTTGCACTCCCTTTTTGATTTTCTGAAAAACCTCCTTCTCTGCTTTTGGTTGCACTTCAGTCCCACGCTCCTGATCTTCGGGTACCCGGTACGGAGGAGGGAGGGCAGGTCCGAAGACCTCCTCGTGGGTCTGCTCCTGGGCCTGGTCAAACTGGCCATCAACAGGTCCAGGCAGTGGGCTGTGGAGGGGGTCGTTAGGGCCAACTGTCTGCCCCTCTTCCGCACTTACGTTAGGGCCCGTGTGTCCTTGGAGAAGGAGCACGCGGTGTCCACCAACACCCTGGAGTTGTTCAGGGAGAGGTGGGCACCGCAGGGAGTGGAGTGCATTATTTCCCCCTCCAACTCTATTTTGATTTAGTCCCTACCTTGCCCTTCACTGTTTTGATCACACAGCATTGCCCTTTGATATGAAGGGCAGTGCTTGTAACTGGCCACTCGGGCGTTTTCCTATCTTCCTGGTGGTGGAAATCGAATAAAGATTCGTGCACCTTGTGTTTCTCACTGTGTCTCACACCTACACACACACACACACCATGGGTGCTGGGGAAAGAATAAGCACTACCGCAGTCAGGTGGTAGTGTGGGGGTTATATTAAAAAAAAATAGAAGTGTCAGTCCCTGCCCTCCCCTTAAAAAAAAGAAAAAAAAAAGAGCCGCGAGGTTTTTACAAGTCCCTGGTGAGGCCACACTTGGAATAGTGTGTCCCGTTCTGGTCGCCCTACTATAGGAAAGATAGAGGCTTTGAAGAGCGTGCAAAGAAGGTTTACCAGGATGCTGCCTAGACTGGAGTGCTTGCCTTATGAAGAAAGATTGAATAAGCTCGGACTTTTCTCTCTGGAGAGAAGGAGGAAGAGAAGGAGACCTGATCGAGGTATACAAAATAATGAGAGGAATAGAGTCAATAGCCAGAGACTTTTTCCCCACAGCAGGATTGACTTGTACGAGGGGTCGTAGTTGTAAGATATTAAGAGAAAGGTATAGAGGAAAGGTCCTTTACGCAGAGAGTTGTGAATGCATGGAATGTGTTGCCAGCTGTGGTGGTGGAAGCAGAGTCATTGGGGACATTTAAGCGACTGCTGGATATGCACATGAATGGCAGTGAGTTGAGGGGTGCGTAGGTTGAGTTATTATATTTTACATTAGGATTAGACCTTGGCGCAACATCATGGGCCAAAGGGCCTGTTCTGTACCATATGGGGAGGGACCACCTGACAGCACCAAATCTCACTTGGGATTGTAATGTGCTGCTTCATTTCCCTCAAGGCAACAATATATCCAGTATGGCAGTGATGGAGGAGGCAGTGTTATGGGCTGTTGGGCTCCCACCTCATTCATTTCACCCACTTTCCATCTTTTTCTCCATTTGCTTTTAGTTTTTTGTGTTTTTTACTTATCTTTTGGAGGCCATGGAAGAAGCAAGGGCAATGGAACATGTGCTGGGGTCCAGTGCTTGCCCAGATGGCAGTAGCAGTGAGGCAGTGATTGGCAGCAGTGGCGAAGGGTGGCAGCAGAGGCAACCAGTGGTGAAGAACGGTGATGGCGATGGTCCACAGTGAAGGACCGTGACAGTGAAGGTCAGTGGTGATGGATGGCGACAGTAATGGTCAGTGGTGAAGGACCGTGACAGTGATGCTTAACGGCGAAGGACGGCGACAGTGACGGTCAGTGGTGAAGGATGGTGACAGTGACGGTCAGCGGTGAAGGATCATGACAGTGACGGTCAGCGGCGATGGATGGTTGCAGTGACGGTCAGTGGTGAAGGACCATGACAGTGACGGTCAGCGGTGAAGGACCGTGACAGTGACGGTCAGCGGTGAAGGACGGTGACAGTGATGGTCAGCGGTAAAGGATCGTGACAGTGACGCTTAGCGGTGAAGGATCGTGACAGTGATGGTCAGCGGCGAAGGACCATGACAGTGACGGTCAGTGGTGAAGGACCGTGACAGTGACGGTCAGCGGCGATGGATGGTCGCAGTGGCGGTCAGTGGTGAAGGATGGTGACAGTGACGGTCAGCGGTGAACGACCGTGACAGTGACAGTCAGCAGTGAAGGACAGCGACAGGGGATGGTCAACGGTGATGGACCATGACAGTGATGGTCAGCGGTGAAGGACCGTGACAGTGACGGTCAGTGGTGAAGGACCGTGACAGTGACTGTCAGTGGTGAAGGACCGTGACAGTGACTGTCAGTGGTGAAGGATGGTGACAGTAACTGTCATTGGTGAAGGACCGTGACAGTGACTGTCAGTGGTGAAGGATGGTGACAGTAACTGTCATTGGTGAAGGACCGTGACAGTGACTGTCAGTGGTGAAGGACGGCGACAGTGACTGTCAGTGGTGAAAGATGGCGACAGTGACGGTCAGTGGTGAAGGACCGTGACAGTGACTGTCAGTGGTGAAAGATGGCGACCGTGACTGTCAGTGGTGAAGGACAGCGACAGTGACTGTCAGTGGTGAAAGATGGCGACAGTGACGGTCAGTGGTGAAGGATGGCGATAGTGACAGTCAGTGGTGAAGGACGGCGACAGTGACGGTCAGAGGTGAAGGATGGTGACAGTGACGGACAGTGGTGAAGGACAGCGACAGTGACTGTCAGTGGTGAAGGATGGCGACAGTGATGGTCAATGGTGAAGGATGGTTACAGTGACGGTCAGCGGTGAAGGATGGTGACAGTGACGGTCAGTGGTGAAGGACAGCGGCAGTGACGGTCAGTGGTGAAGGACGGCAACAGTGACGGTCAGCGGTGAAGGATGGTGACAGTGACGGTCAGTGGTGAAGGACAGCGGCAGTGACGGTCAGTGGTGAAGGACGGCAACAGTGACGGTCAGCGGTGAAGGATGGTGACAGTGACGGTCAGTGGTGAAGGACAGCGGCAGTGACGGTCAGTGGTGAAGGATGGCAACAGTGACGGTCAGCGGTGAAGGATGGTGACAGTGACTGTCAGCGGCGAAGGATGGCGACAGTGACGGTCAATGGTGAAGGACGGCGACAGTGACGGTCAGTGGTGAAGGATGGTGACAGTGATGGTCAGTGGTGAAGGACCGTGACAGTGACGGTCAGCGGTGAAGGACCGTGACAATGACGGTCAGTGGTGAAGGACAGCGACAGGGGATGGTCAACGGTGATGGACCATGACAGTGATGGTCAGCGTTGAAGGACCGTGACAGTGATGGTCAGTGGTGAAGGACGGCGACAGTGACGGTCAGTGGTGAAGGACGGCGACAGTGACGGTCAGCGGTGAAGGACCGTGACAGTGACGGTCAGCGGTGAAGGACGGCAACAGTGACAGTGATGGCCAGCGGTAAATGATGGCGACACTGATGGTCAGTGGCGAAGGACAGCGACAGTGATGGTCAGCGGCGATGAATGGAAGCAGAGATAACCAGCGGTGAAGGATAGTATCAATGGTGGTCGGTCGTGAGGGATGGTAGCAGTGGCGATGCAGCGGTCAGGGCTGAGACATGCGAACATCAGTAAAGCCTGGTGCGTCTGGGTGGGTCTTACCCTAGTACGGGGGGAGCCAACCCTCTTGGGAAAGCCCACCTTAGAGCATCTGCAGGCCTAAGGCTCAACAAAGGACTCATATTTGACATTATAACATTATTTCATTTTTCTACTTTACGCTAAGAATACAGCGGCGCTGAACATTTAAACTTATTTCTTTATTTTTGTATTTCTGAACTTAAGATTTTGTGCCTCGATACTTTGTACCTAAGATGGCTTTGTGTGTGATGACATTGTACACTTTCACTGTACTCTTGTATCCCGTACTTGAGTACAGGTGACAGTAAAACCTAACTCTAGATATTGGCAACGAGACCATTTCCGTGGCTGATCCTTTATCAATAGCAGATATAAGGGTGTCAGGATGGAGGCCAAGTTCTGTATGAATTTTCCATAATAAATTACAAAGCCAAGGAAACACCTAAGTTCCAGTGCAGACCTTGGAGCTGGGCCACATTTGATTGCCCTCACTTTATCTTCCAACAGGTGTAATCCAGTCTTGTGAACTCTGTAGCACAAGGGTATGTTCCTGATGAAGGGCTTATGCCCGAAATAGCGATTCTCTGCTTCTCAGATGCTGCCTGACCTTCTGTGGTTTTCCAGCGTCACACTCTCATCTCGTGTAAATAAAGGGTGACTTGGTGATGGGATACCTGCCTTCAATGGCGATGAGAGAAAAACATGCCGCTGAAGAGATTTGCTTGCAACAGTCATATTGGAGTTGGGATAAGCATTTCTGGCATCATGCCACTATTTGGGAAGCTTGACTCATTTGATCCTGCCGTCGAAGTCAGCATGTGGAAAGAATGCATTATTTTTTCCAGGCAAACGACATTGAGGCAAATAAAAAGCAACAAGTAATTCTCCTGACAGCGAGTGTACCCGTAGCTTTCTTGATTTTTAGAAATCTAACTTTCCCTGAGGCACCAGATACTAAAGCCTTTTAATAATTGACGCCTTTAGCTAAGAAATATTATGACCCCAAGCCTCCTCTAATTCTAAGATGCTATCGGTTTTATTCAGCAGTTCAAAAGCCGGGGGTATCCAGATTGGGATTTTTGACGAGGTTAAGACAACTTGCAGAGGCATGTGATTCTGGGTTAATCCAAAAGTGAGATGTTGAGAATTGGTTTGGTATGTGGGATTAATGATGTCACCATGCAAACACGCGACTATCTGAACCCAATCTAGATTTCAAACAGGCACTACAACTGGATTTGTTATTAGAAAATGCAGCAAGTGGAACATATGAGTTACAGGTATTCCGAAAGATGTGGATAGGCTGACTGAGCTCAGGCAACACCAGTTGAGTGAAGGCAATTGCATAGGCTCACTCTGGACATATCCTGAACAGAGGGGCTTTAGGTCAAAACTTCAAAATGAAACCAAGCTTTGGCCAAATGGTTAGAATTTTCTTCAGGCTGCAGGCCGACAGGCCATTGCACTTGCTTCCAGTATGTGGACTCATGACATTAAAAGAGTGCCACTAGGCCTGAATTGAGTAAGAGAATTCATAGGCTAATATCTAGGAGTGTGCACACCCAAAGCTGCTTTGGAACAGTTAAATTGCTTAGCAACATCCAAATCAGCACCAATCAAAAGGAATGTCAGGTTAAATTGATATCGCGATCGTGGAGATAGATATTGGTGCAGCTGTGTCAGTGATTGCAGAACCAGCCTTTACCAAAGTTTGCTGTGGACTCCAACCTTTATGTTTGTGAAAGATCTCAGCCAGGCTGAAAACCAATACTGAGACCCCCTACAGATTAAGGGTTGAACTTCGCTTGCGGTCTCTTACAAGAAGCAGATAAGTTCAGTTACCACTGATTGTAGGAAAAGGTGCAGACTGAAGCTTAATGAGGTGAAATTGGTTGAGAAAGATAAAATTTTGATCCAATCAAATTGTTTGATTGGGGAATTGTTGCCTGAG
Source organism: Chiloscyllium punctatum (assembly GCF_047496795.1). Lineage (NCBI taxonomy): Eukaryota > Metazoa > Chordata > Chondrichthyes > Orectolobiformes > Hemiscylliidae > Chiloscyllium > Chiloscyllium punctatum. Next base: position 29,974,437 of record NC_092770.1, on the reverse strand, counting down.
TGAAAATTGAACACTGGAAAGCTTTTCAGGAAATTCAAGGGACTATGAAAGGGGCCAAGGTCACCTTCCATGTTGACCAGTCTCTAATGACAGTAACTTCGTGTGACTGGATTGTAGACGTCAGGAATGAAGTTGAGTTGGAGATTGCCACCAAGTCATTCAAGAAATGTGGATTATCCAATGGATTTGATGGTACAGAAGATGATTATTTGTGGAATTATATGCAGACGACAATATCATTACTGATGAGGTGATGTTTATGATCCAATATGCTGATGATGCTATTCAAGAAAGCAAACTGGAATGTGTTTTTAGTTTTGAAGTTGGAGAGAGTGACTTTTATACATTTTCATGCACATTCCTTGCAGGGTCTGCTGCTAAATAATATTTATTCTTTCCAGTACTCTTTAAAATATTGAATGAAATTGAATCTTTGTTTCTATGGCTTTGTTTTGATGAATTTAGTAATTTCTGTAGACTAAATTGTTCAACTTTAATATCTGTCTCCATAAAGGTTATTATGTATCTCGATTATTTATTTAAGAACTCAATAATAAAATTAATTCTGGTTTATTTTCATCACATGGGAGCCCTGATGGCAGAAATAGTGAAGAACCTGCAAATCTGTGGCAGGAGCAAGATGGGAGAGAGTGGGTTTCAACCCTCAGAAATATTACTCATACAAAGGTTGAATCCCTATGTTTTGATTAGATTAGATTCTCTACAGGCCCTTCAGCCCAACAAGTCCACACCAATCCTCTGAAGAGTAACCCACCCAGACCCGTTTCCCTCTAACTAATGCTAAGGGCAATTTAGCATGGCCAATTCACCTAACCTGTACATTTTTGGATTGTGGGAGGAAACTGGAGCACCCAGAGGAAACCCACGCAGACACGAGGAGAACGTGCAAACTCCACACGTGCAGTTACACAAGACTGGAATTGACCCCAGGTCCCTGGCGCTGTGAGGCAGCAGTGCTAGCCACTGTGCCGCTCCTTCCAAAAGCGTGTCACTTCAACTGTGTGAATTTGGTGAGTACATCAGTATGGTACATGTCATTCAGACACTCGGAAAGTAGATGCAACGGCAAGATACAGAACAGAGCATTGCTAAAAAGAAAAGCTGCTCAAGGAGACTTTGAGCAAATAGCAGAGGATTGTTTCCATCCATCGACGTCTAGGTTATGGGCCCAGCACGCTCCCACTGTGCAACCCTGCTCCCGTGCTTTGATTTAAGGCTTAATCTAGAAAATTTTACATGAGTATAAGCAACAGTTTGAAAAAACAGCAAGGTTTGCATTTCTATTTCACATCTCACAAGCATTGGTGGTCTCAGCGTTAACCGCCAATGACATTTTTTTTGAAGTGTTATCACTGATGTAAATGTAAAAAATGTATCAGCTAATTTGTTCTTCGCAAACTCCCACAAACCTAAAATTGATGAAGACCAGATGACCCTGGGAAACTCTCCTGGTCTTCTTACAAATACTGCCATTGGATTTTTAATATCCACCTGAATGAGTGAATGGGGTCATGGTTTAACATCCTACCTGAAGGACAGTACTATACGTCCAACAGTGCAATGCTCCTTCAGAACTGCACTGGAGAATCAGCCTTTTTTTTTGCTAAAGCATTGAACATAAATCTGGCATTGTGTTTTCTTTCTTCATTCATGAGATGAAGCATCACTGGCTAGGCCAGCATTTAATGCCCAGAGGGCAGTTAAGAATCAACAACATTGCTGTGGGTCTGGAGTCAAATGTAGGCCAGGCCAGGTAAGGATGGCAGTTTCCTTTCTTAAAGGACATTAGTGAACTAAATGAGTTTTTCCAAGAACTGACAATGGATTCATGGCCATCATTAGAATCTAATCTCAGATTTTTAAAAATTGAATTCAAATTCCACCATCTGCCATGGATTCGAACCCAGATTCGCAGAAATCCAGATCCCCAGAACATTACCTAGGTCTCTCGATTAACACGAATAATACTACTAGGCCATTGCCTCACTTGTAATTTATAGACCAGTGAAGAAGAAAAATGGTAATGAGTGGATCAATGCTGACTTTGTTCTCATGCTCATGGTTCAAAACAAAATGTTGAGTACAAGTCAGCCCACCCTGTCTGATCAACTCTAGTACTAGAGGTTTATTACAGTCATATGTTGTTACTGTATAACTAATATGTTATGAGAGTTGTTATAGTACCATAGGCTGCTCTCTCATTAGACAGAGATGACTGGTGGTGAGTTTAACTTGGGGGCCACTAAGGTGAGTTAAGAAGGCAAAGTCTTCATAGCATCCTCAGTCAGCACAGAAATTGAACCCACACTATTGGCATCACTCTTCAGTGCAAATCAACCATCCAGACAAGTGAGGTATCTGATCACGTCTACAGTTAAAACATTACTTATTCAATGAATAAGACACTGCTGCACTAGCCTTGTGAAACAAATTGGATTCTTTCTGTCTGAGTGCAGAGTCATTAGAATTTTCTGTCTTTATGCTGGACCTCATTTACTTTCGAATGGTCAGGGCAACTTCTTGAATTGTAACAAAACAGGAATTTGTGCAAAGCAGGAAGCAACAAGAATTGTGGCTTGTGGTACACAACAATCTCCATTTGCTAAAATTCGCACAAAACCTAACAACAAGCTTGAGATTATGACACACCAGTAAATTGCATAGTGGACTCCTAGAATCAGAGTTGTACAGTATGGAAACACACTCTTTGGTCTAACTCGTCCATGCCTACCAGATATCCTAACATATCTAGTCTCGTTTGCCAGCATTTGGCTCATATCCTTCTAAACCCTTCCTATTCATATACCCATCCAGATGCCTTTTGTAATGTTGTAATTATACCAGCCCGCACCAATTCCTCTGGCAGTTCATTCCAAACATACACCATCCTCTGCATGAAAAAGTTGCCTCTTAAGTCCCTTTTACATATTTCCCCTCTCACTTTAAATCTATGCCCTCTTGTTTTGGACTCCCCTACTCTGGAAAAATACTTTGGCTATTCACCCTATCCATGCCCCACATGATTTTATAAACCTCTATAAGGTCACCGTTCAACCTCCAATGCTCCAGGGAAAACAGCCCCAGCCTGTTCAGCCTCTCTCTATAGCTCACTCATTGGGGGCCCTGATGTGTATTAAACTTTGTCTTTTTAGACCATAAGAATGTTAGACTGAAGTCAGCATGAATCAACTCTACAGTCTCCTTTGGCATCCAGCTCTGAACCTAAACTACCTGTGGTATTATGTAGAGTGAGGAAGGAAGCTGCTTTTAATTCAGACAGATGTTTATACCAAGCAGATCATAACACTGGGCATCAATTTAACTTAGTGATGTGGGTTTCAGTCACTTGAAGTCACTAAATTCCTCAGGCTTTACCACATGTCATATAGATGTTATTTGGATAAAAAGAATATGAAGTAAATATGAAGATAGGAACTATGAGCTGTTGGAATCAATATTAATATTGACAGGGTGAGCACTTTTAACTGTTTACTTGTTGATAATTTTGAGGTAGTTCTGGGTAAGGGCAATGCTGTGGGAGGGAGGAATATGATTTTTTTTCCCTTCAAGTAAAGGCAGAACTGCTTACATTTGTGAGGTTTGGGAAAAAAATGGGGCTGGCATGGGATATCCTAATCATTTATTTAATTTGTTCAAGTCAGATTGAAAGAGGATGTGGAGGGAAAGGCAATGTGAAAGGGCAAGTGTGGAGAAAATGCAGCTCTTTAAATGATGTCAAAACCACTGACTTGTTTTTTATTTAAAAGGAAGGTATCCAGGAAGGTTGTAGTTGAATTATTTATTTAAAACCCACTGGTCAAATCTATAAATTCCAGAGGTGGTGGTGGGAGAGGGAGGCTTCAGATTTATTTATTGAAGCAACTCAGAAATGGATTAATCTGTTGGAGGAATTCTTTCTTTCTTCCTCTGCTTAACTGTTCATGGTGAGTTGGACAGTCCAATGTTTTCTAATGATGGGTGGGTATTGATCCCTCTTGATGTAATGACAGAATCATTAAATGATACAGCACAGAGCTAAACTAAAACAAAAAAAAACCTGTAGATTCTAGAAACCTGAAACAAAAATGGAAATTGCTAGAGGTCAGCAGGTCTGGCAGAGATTCAACAGTTCTGAAGAAGGGTCACTGGGCACGAAAATCTCCACAAATGCTGCCAGACCTTCTGAAGTTCTCCAGTGATTCCTGCTTTTGTTACAGCACAGAGTAGCCATTTAGCCTATTGTACCTGTAAAGCTCTTTCCCAATATCTCTAAAGCTTTTCGTTATAACCATCTATACTTTTGACCTCCTGATTTAACATACGTGAGTCACACATATCCTGCAGGACACCTTCCTTTTGCTACCTCTGACTGTTTCCTTTTGTACCGACTACTGATGCAATAGAGCTTTTATGCCTCTCTTACTGTCTCTGTTGTTTGCTTTTTTCATTCATCTGTGGGTTGTGGGTGTCACAGGTTGGCCACCATGTATTGCCTGTCCCGAATTGCCCCTTGAGAAGGTGGTGGTGAGCTGCCTTCTTAAACTGCTGCAGCCCACCTGCTGTGGGGTGACAGTCAATGCTTTTGGCGAGGGAATTCCAGGATTTTGACCCAGCAACAGTGAAGGAACAATGATATAATTCCAAGTCAGGATGAAGAATGGCTTGGAGAGGAACTTGAAGGTGGGGGTGCTCCCAAGTATCTGTTGCCTTTGTCCTTCGAGATGGAAGTGGTCGTGGGTTTGGCGGGTGCTATCTGAGGATCTTTGGTGAAATTTCTGCAGTGCATTGTGTAGATGGTGTACACTGCTGCTACTGCTTATTGGTGATGGAGGGTCTGGATGCTTGTGGTGTGGTGCCAATCAAATGGGCTGGATGGTGTTAAGCTTCTTGAGTGTTGTTGGAGCTGCACCCATCCAGGCAAGTGGGGTGTATTCCATCACACTCCTGACTTTGTACGAACTGCTTCATGTTGCAATAGAGCTTTCATTCCCATTATAGTCCCTTTTCAGTATTGTCTCATGGCTATATTTTTATGCTCCTTGTTTTCAATCTTGCATATATATAGCTCTCCTGCCTAACTCAAATATGATCCTTTATACCTCACTGGAAATCAAGCCGCACTACGCCCAGAGTCAACACAGAAGTTAAAGATTTTATAAAAGTATACAAAGTTCCCCAATTTGCTGTCTTTTACACCCAGATTAATAGACAGATCAAGCAAGATTCCTGTACTTAACAAAGGTTAATATTTATTTCAAGTAAAAAGGTTCTAGCTACAGTAAAATAATTTAAACACACACACACACATACACACACAAAGCACCAGGGACCAGGGTTTGATTCCAGCCTTGGGCGACTATGTGGAGTTTGCACTTACACCATGTGTCTGCATGGGTTTCCTCCAGGTTCTTCGGTTTCCTCCTACAGACCAAAGATGTGCAAGTCAGGTGAATTGGCCATGCTAAATTGCCCCTAGTGATAGGTGCATTAGTAAGGAGTAGGGGAATGGGTCTAGGTGGGTTCCTCTTCAGAGGGTCGGAATGGACTTGTTGGTCCGAAGGGCCTGTTTCCATACTGTAGGAAATCTAATCTAAAAAAACTGATGAAAATAAACTGGCTTCCTTCATGCTTAAGATGTTTTTTACTGCAAGGGAAAAAAGGACAACTCTGTTCCTGTTGGAGGCCTTATGGCTTCTGACCAATGGCACTCACAAGTTGTTCAGCTACCCGGGAACCAATTGCATAGTTGTTCACAGGCTGAAGGTCTTTGCCTTCAACAATTGGTCACCACGGCACAGACCAATCAGCTACACGCTGCTGGCTGAACTTTCCTTTGTATTGCACCCCTTGGTTCCAGCTTGTCTTTGCCACTGAACAAACAGCAGTGTAAACAGTCCTTACAGTGAGTGTCAGGTATGTTGCTTTCAGAAAAGTGCAATAATCCTAGCTTGTTTAAAATAATCCTTTTCCCATTCAGTCCACAAATACAAATGCAGAAAAATAAAAGTATCTGTTGTGGTTCTGTTCGCCGAGCTGGGAATTTGTCTTGCAAACGTTTCGTCCCCTGTCTAGGTGACATCCTCAGTGCTTGGGAGCCTCCTGTGAAGTGCTTCTGTGCTGTTTCCTCCGGTATTTATAGTGGCCTGTCTCTGCTGCTTCCGGTTGTCAGTTCGAGCTGTCCATTGTAGTGGCCGGTATATTGGGTCCAGGTCGATGTGTTTGTTGATAGAGTCTGTGGATGAGTGCCATGCCTCTAGGACTTCCCTGGCTGTTCTCTGTTTGGCTTGCCCTATAATGGTAGTGTTGTCCCAGTCGAATTCATGTTGCTCGTCGTCTGTGTGTGTGGCTACTAAGGATAGCTGGTCGTGTCGTTTCGTGGCTAGTTGGTGTTCGTGTATACGGATCGTTAACTGTCTTCCTGTTTGTCCAATGTAGTGTTTTCTGCAGTCCTTGCATGGGATTTTGTACACTACATTAGTTTTGCTCATGTTGGGTATCGGGTCCTTTGTTCTGGTGAGTTGTTGTCTGAGCGTGGCTGTTGGTTTGTGTGCTGTTATGAGTCCTAGTGGTCGCAGTAGTCTGGCTGTCAGTTCAGAAATGCTCCTGATGTATGGTAGTGTGGCTAGTCCTTTGGGTTGCGGCATGTCCTCGTTCCGTTGTCTCTCCCTTAGGCATCTGTTGATGAAATTGCGAGGGTATCCGTTTTTGGCGAATACTTTGTATAGGTGTTCCTCTTCCTCTTTTTGTAGTTCTGGTGTGCTGCAGTGTGTTGTGGCCCTTTTGAATAGTGTCCTGATGTAACTTCGTTTGTGTGTGTTGGGGTGGTTGCTTTCATAGTTTAGGACTTGGTCTGTGTGTGTGGCTTTCCTGTAAACCTTTGTGGTGAATTCTCCGTTCGGTGTTCTCTGTACCATCACGTCTAGGAATGGGAGTTGGTTGTCCTTTTCTTCCTCTCTAGTGAATCGGATTCCTGTGAGTGTGGTGTTGATGATCTGGTGTGTGTTCTCTATTTCTGTGTTTTTAATTATTACAAAGGTGTCATCCACGTATCTGATCCAGAGTTTGGGTTGAAGTTGTGGTAAGACTGTTTGTTCTAACCTTTGCATAACTGCTTCTGCTATGAGTCCAGAGATCGGTGAGCCCATGGGTGTTCCGTTGATTTGTTCGTATATTTGGTTATTGAATGTGAAGTGTGTTGTGAGGCACAAGTCCAGTAGTTTAAGTGTGCTGTCTTTGTTGATAGATTCAACGTCCTGTTGTCTGTTATGTCTGTCCAGCAGGTTGGCTATTGTTTCTTTGGCTAGTGTTTTGTCGATGGAGGTGAACAGTGCTGTTACATCGAATGAGACCATAGTTTCTTCCTTGTCTATGTGTATATTTCTGATGATGTCCAAGAATTCCTGTGTCGATTGTATAGATTGTCTGGATCCGCTGATCAGGTGTTTCAGTTTCTGCTGTAGTTCTTTGGCCAGTTTGTGTGATGGTGTTCCTGGTAGTGATACTATGGGTCTGAGTGGGATGTCTGGTTTGTGCACTTTGGGTAGTCCATAGAATCTGGAGGTGTTGTTGCTTTCAGGTTTCATTCTTTGTAGGTCAGACCTGGTTATCTGTCTGTTTTTTTGTAGATTCCTCAGTGTGTTGTTTATCCTATTGGTGAGCTGTGGGGTGGGGTCAAACTCCCTCTTTTGGTAGGTGTTGGTATCTGCAAGTAGTTGTTGTGCTTTTTGCATGTACTCTGCTTTGTCCAGGATGACCGTCATTCTGCCTTTGTCTGCTGGTAGTATAATTATGTTCTTATCGTTTCTTAGTGATTTTAGTGCTTCCCTCTCCTTGGTGTTGAGGTTATGTGTTTGTCTTTTTCTTGTTATCAGCGGTACGATACTTTGTCTCACAGTTTGTTGTGTCTCTTCTGTCAGTCCATTGTTCCTGAGTGTGCATTCTAGTGCTGCTAGGAAGTCTGCTGTCTTGGCGTCCCTGTGGTTGTAGTTGAGTCCCTTGGCCAGTATTGTTCTTTCCGTGCCGGTGAGCTGTCTGTGGGAGAGGTTTTTAACCCAGGTGTGTGTTGTGGTGTCCTCTTCTTTGTGTGTTAGTTTGGCCATTTTTTCTTTTAGTGCCGTCTTTTTGTGGTGTGTGGTCCTGTTCTGTCCTATGGTGACAGCCTGTTCTATGATCCGGGTCCATTCCTGATTGGTGGTTTTTGAAATTAACGACTTTTGGCGCGCAATTTCTTGTCTGTATTTGTGTAGTCTGTTGTGAGCATCTGTAATCATTACCTGGATCATCCTGAATCCATTCTATCTGGCTGTGTCCCTGGCTTGTGGATTGTTGACTGGTGGTCTGTATCTGACACATGGTGGAAGGATTCGATTCTTTCGGCATTCATGCAGGAACCGGAGTTGTTCGTATGTAGCGCTTAGGCGGTTGGCATAGGATTCCAATTTCCTAGCTTGTCTTAGCGTCTCTCGCCAGTAGGTGTTCAAAGTTTGGTAGAAGATTTGTAGCTCGGGTGCTTGTTGTTGTGGTTCTGTTCGCTGAGCTGGGAATTTGTCTTGCAAACGTTTCGTCCCCTGTCTAGGTGACATCCTCAGTGCTTGGGAGCCTCCTGTGAAGCGCTTCCTTGCTGTTTTCTCCGGTATTTATAGTGGCCTGTCTCTGCCGCATCCGGTTGTCAGTTCGAGCTGTCCACTGTAGTGGCCGGTATATTGGGTCCAGGTCGATGTGTTTGTTGATAGAGTCTGTGGATGAGTGCCATGCCTCTAGGACTTCCCTGGCTGTTCTCTGTTTGGCTTGCCTTATAATGGTAGTGTTGTCCCAGTCGAATTCATGTTGCTCGTCGTCTGTGTGTGTGGCTACTAAGGATAGCTGGTCATGTCGTTTCGTGGCTAGTTGGTGTTCGTGTATACGGATCGTTAACTGTCTTCCTGTTTGTCCAATGTAGTGTTTTCTGCAGTCCTCTCACTTCTTAATTTTACTTGTTATGGCTAGAATGTCAGTGGGATCTAATTAAGATAAGCTCCCATCATCATTATCCTGAGGTGGTTGTGAAGGATGGATGGAGAGTGCACAAGATATAATTTACAGTTTAAATACAAATTTCTTCCACCTCTCTGTAAAGTAGACTCATTCTTCCTTAACCTCAGCTTATCCTGTACTTTGCTACATATTACAGTGAATCTCATTACAGTGGTGCTGGACTCTGGTTTCCAGCATCTGCAGTCCTCACTTTTGCTTCGAAGAATGGGAAGTGATCTCATTGGAATGTACTGAATTTTGGAGAGACTTGACAGGATAGGTACTGAGAGATTGTTTCCCCAAGCGAGGGAATCTAGAACAGGGAGGTATCATCTCAGGATAAGGGGTCAATTATTTAGGGCTAAAATAGTTGTCAAAATAGTAAAATGTTTGAAATTTTCCATGATAGAGCATTTTGGATGCTTCATCACTGAATATATTTAAGGTATAAATTGGAGATATTGGTCTGTTGGCAAATCAAGGAACATGAGGAATGGATTGAAAAGTATCTTTGAAAAGGAACTGAGGCAATATCATTAAATATTGGAGCAGGCTTGAAGAACCACCTAGCTTATTCCTGCTCCTTTTTTATATATGTTGACATGGAGACTAAGCAAGTGGACAAATGAACAGTGCTTTTTTAAATTCCAAAATACTTAATGATAGGCTGTGTAATGAGGAGATGAATCAGCGCTGGTTGAATGGGCCCTAGCCATCTGTTCAGCGTCTGAGCTTACATACAAACAAGGAACGAGAGTAGGCCATTTGGCCCTTCTTAGACAGGCAGAAGGCTGGGAGAACTCAGCAAGTCAGGCAGCATCAGGAGGTGGAGTAGTTGACATTTCAGGTGTAACCCTTCTTCACTGCACCATTTAATAAGATTATAGCTGAATTGATTTTAACCTCAACTCTACATCCCTGCATACCCTTGATAATTCTTCATCCTCTTTGTAATTGTCCTGATGCTGTGATAGGGCATAAGAAGACTATGCTGTATGGTAATAACTACCTTAATGAAACCATCACTTGCTGTATAACATAAAAACTCATGAAAAGGTCTCTAGCTACTGCTATTGGCCTTGAATGGACCAACCCATGCATACAAGCCCCAGAACACTGTGCTCAATATTCGTTGTAATTCCAGTATTAGAATTCATTATTTAAATAATCCAGATTGTGTTAAAATTAAACTGGAAACAAATATGAAGATAATCAGTTGGGGCTGCAGAGCAATATATTTGTTAGAAGCTTCATTTGTTAACACATTGGATTCTGCTTTATACAGGCAAATGGAATTTGCAGGAATTCGTAGTGGCACCTTTTTTATTGGGGCGTAAAAGGGTAATGAAGACTGACAATCAACAACACTGATCAGAGTCTACCTGATGTGAGAACTAAGATTGACAGTTAACTTTACCTGTTGTGTATATACCACTGGTAGCCTAACTAATCAACACCCTTTTCACAAATTGTATAAATTGTCTGTTTCTATGTCCTAATTTTGATTAGTGTAAGATGAAAACCTTTGATGTCTTGTCTCTTTTTAGCAATATTTAAGTGCTTCATGATTTCAGCATTGGAAATCTTAAACATATGCATTCATCTTCAGCTAGAAGTGCCAAATGGATGATCCATCTTGGTATCCTCCTGAGGTCCCCAGCAACACAAATATCAGATTCAGTCATTTGATTCACTCTGTGTGATATCAAGACACAGCTGAAAGCACTGGGTGCCACCAAAGCTATGTACCCTGACTACAATAGTATTAAAGACCTGTACTCAAAGATCTAGCCTTTGCCCTAGCCAAGCTGTTCCAGTGTAGCTACAATACTGGCATCTATCTGACAATGTGAAAATTTGACGAAAGTGAGGACAGAAGATGCTGGAGATTAGAGTCAGGATTAGAGTGCTACTGGAAATGCACAGCAGGTCAGGCTGAGGAGCAGGAACATCGGCGTTTCAGGCAAGAGTCCTTCATCAGGAATAAGGCTGGAAGCTTTGGGGATGGAGAGATAAGTGGGAGGGGGTGGCGCTGGGGACAAGATAGCTGGGAGTGCAATAGGTGGATGGAGGACGGGGTAAAGGTGATAGGTCGGAGAGGAGGGTGGAGTGGATAGGTGGAAAGGTGGGACAGGTCACGGGGGTGGTGCTGAGTTGGAAGTTTGGAACTGGGATAAGGTGGGGGAGGGGAAATGAGGAAATTGGTGGTCCACATTGATGCCCTGGGGTTGAAGTGTACTGAGGTGGAAGATGAGGTATTCTTCCTCCAGGCATTGGGTGGTGGTGGTGGAGGAGGCCCAGGACCTGCATGACCTCAGCAGAGTGGGAGGGGGAGTTGAAATGTTCGGCCACGGGACGGTGGGGTTGATTGGTGAGGGTGTCATGGAGATGTTCCCTGAAGCGCTCTGCGAAAAGGCATCCAGTCTCCCCCAGTGTAAAGGAGACTGCATCGGGAGCAATGGATACAGCAAATAATATGTGTGGAAGTGCAGGTGAAACTTTGATGGATGTGGAAGGCTCCTTCGGGGCCTTGGACAGCGGGGAGGTGTGGGCGCAGGGAAATATATCCCTGGTGATGGGGTCCATTTGTAGGTGGCGGAAATGGCAGAGGATGATGCGGTTTATGCAGAGGTTGGCAGGTGGAAGGTGAGGACCAAGGGGGTCTGTCCTTGTTGCGGTTGGAGGTGTGGGGTTTGAGGGTGGAGGTGTGGGACATCGATGACGTGTTGGAGGGCATCTTCAACCACATGGGAGGGGAAACTACGGAAATTACGGGAGGCCATCTGGTGTGTTCTGTGGTGGAACTGGTCCTCCTGGGAACAGATACGGCAGAGGCAGAGGAATTGGGAATACAGGATAGCATTTTTGCATGAGATAGGATGGGAGGAGATGTAATCCAGGTAGCTGTGGGAGTCTGTGGGTTTATTAAAAATGTCGGAGTTAAATTGGTCATCGTTGATGGAGATGGAGAGGTCTAGGAAGGGGAGGGAGGTGTCAGAGATGGTCCAGGTGAATTTAAGGTTGGGGTGGAAGTTGATTAACTGTTCAATCTCCTCGCGGGAGCACGGGGTGGCACCGATGCAGTCATCGGAGGAAAAGGTGGGGGGTGGGGAGTGGGGAGTGGGGAGTGGGGAGTGGGGAGTGGGGAGTGGGGCCAGTGTAACTATGGAAGATGGACTGTTCTATGAAGCCGACAAAGAGACAGGCATAGCTGGGGCCCATGTGGGTGCCCATGGCTACCCCTTTCAAGGAGCTATGAACCTGCAGTCCAAGGTCTCTTTGTTCAGCGACAATCCCTAGGATGTTACCATTTAAGTGTATAAGTCCTGCTATGGTGCTGCATTGTGGGAAAGCAAATCTTAGTAGGTCCTAGGGAGTATTGCTGAACAAAGAGAACTTGGAGTGCAAGTTCATAGCTCCTTGAAAGTGGAGTCACAGGTAGATAGGATAGTGAAGAAGGCGTTTGGTATGCTTTCCTTTATTGGTCAGAGTATTGAGTACAGGAGTTGGGAGGTCACGTTGGGGCTGTACAGGACACTGGTTAGGCCACTGTTGGAATATTGCATGCAATTCTGGTCTCCTTCCTATCGGAAAGATGTTGTGAAACTTGAAAGGGTTCAGAAAAGATTTACAAGGATGTTGCCAGGGTTGTAGGATTTGATCTATAGGGAGAGGCTGAACAGGCTGGGGCTGTTTTCCCTGGAGCATCGGAGGCTGAGGGTTGACCTTATAGAGGTTTACAAAATTATGAGGGGCATGGATGGGATAAATAGACAAAGTCTTTTCCCTGGGGTGGGGGAGTCCAGATCTAGAGGGCATAGGTTTAGGGTGAGAGGGGAAAGATATAAAAGAGACCGAAGGGGTAACGTTTTCGCACAGAGGGTGGTATGTGTATGGAATGAGCTGCCAGAGGAAGTGGTGGAGGCTGGTTCAATTGTAACATTTAAGAGGCACTTGGATGGGTATATAAATAGGAAGAGTTTGGAGGAATATGGGTTGGGTGCTGGCAGGTGGGACTAGCTTGGGTTGGGATATCTGGTCAGCATGGACAGGTTGGATCGAAGGGTCTGTTTCCATGCTGTACATATCTATGACTCTTTGAGTTCTGTAATTCTGTAATTCAAGTGGCGCAAGTCTGCCACTTGAGGGTTGAGGTGCTGGTGTGGGAATATGGCTGAATCAAATTGACTGTAAATGATAGAAACAGCACAAATGGAGAAAATGTATATTATATAAAATAATTGTGATTATTTTTCTTTGAAATGCACTTATGTAGCACTTCTTAATGTACAAAATTGAGTCAAACTAATACAAAAGCAGTTTAGTTTTTTGACTTAAACATCAGTGATATTACAGAAATATTACTAAAACTCTAACAAGACATGAATGTGATTAAGTTGAAATTTTAAGGATTCTAACACTGCACCTTGTTATTATATAATACTGCATTTAGCAAATTGAGAAATGTGGTGGGAAATCGAGCCAACAGTGGCTTCAATTAGCATAGAGGCCATGGGGAAACATATGGCCCTTAATAACTCTTTGTGCTAATGACTACCTCAGTCCCATAATATTCCGTACACCATTCCCATGAAACCTGACCTCTTTTTTTTCCCCTTTTGAGAAATATGTTAAGCCCCTGAATCATATGTAATACTGACTCTGATTAGCACTTAACCTGCGTCTACTTCCCTTGCCCATTGCCACGGATAGCTTTCTAAGGGTGGGAGCCAAGATGCTAGTAACCCTCTTACATCAAGCTCCTTCACTCTCTTACCTTTGTCACAAAGATGCTTTCAATTTGTATTCTAAGATTCCTCTAAAATTAGAGCAAGGCAGACCTTTCCTTACACAGGAACAGAGTATATGTTTTGGTTTGGTGGTATTTTTGGATTTAAAATTCAGTAAACTTTGAAAAAATTGAACAAACATCACAATAATGATTGATTTATTCTGTCTTGGTCTCAATCTCTTGTTCGGTTTCTTACGGTCTTTAACTGAAAGCAATGTTATTGAGAAAAATGGAAAATTGATTTGTTCTACTCTCTTCCCAAAATTGATATTTGTATCAGTCTCTCTCATGATACTTCCATTCTACGAATCAAAATTGTTCAGAAACAACTAAAGCATTGTAAAAGTACAATGCAAAATAACATTGTTGTTTTCCCTGCATCACAACAATGTTCAGCCCATTCGGACTTCAATTAACTTTGATTCAACATAACAGACATCACAAGTCAGTATGAACTTTAACTGCAGTTAACTTCTGGACAGCTGACTGAATGTTAGTTATATATGGCATTTTAAAAATGGATTGCTTGGAACAATTGAACAGACCAGTATCAGCTTCTACATTTTTTGTAAACAAAAAAAATGCTAATTTTGCCTTGTGAAAGCTTGTCATTAAGGAAAGGGATGAAGTAAATGTATTGAAGTATGACCTCCTGTCACTTCTAGTCTGTGATTAGTGACAAATTGTACTGGAGGAGGGACTGTTGCCTCTACCCCTTCCCTATAATCCTTCACCAATAGCTCCAATTCCAGTCAAAACAATACATTGATTAAGAGCTGGTTTTAAACCCATGATCATCTGAGTTGTGTTTGCTTCAACACCTGTTTTACGTTATCAGGACAAGACTGATACTGTTCCCCTCATCCCTCCCCCACCAAATGAAAATCCTCATTGGAGCATATTATATTTGTGAAACATAGACAATTATTTAAAAGAGATTAAAAGTAGAAAACCCAATCAATGCAGCAGATGTTGAATTAAAGCAAATTACATAAATGAATTATAGTAATCTATCCTCAGCCCAGTAAAACCTCAATGCTTAATTATGATGCATATTAATGAACACATGTAGCAGATCGCTTGAGGGAAGTTGCTTAACTGTTGATGTAGCTTAAACATGTTAACTAAATTGGATCTAAATTGTTTCACTATAGAAGATCCAAACCATCTGTGCAGAAGGTAATAAAATCTTAAGGTTTTGACACTTTTAAGTGTTTGTGCACTGCATTACTTAATTATGTGATTGCTTGATGGAGTTTATCATGTGCCATGTATATTGGCAGTAGATGTCACTAAATTAGGATTGTTGATCTACTTGCCTAGAACAATTTAGCTCACTAAACAGACAAGTTGCTCCAGATGTGAACTAAATCAGCACTGAGCAGGGATTAATCTTTGGACCTTCTTGGTTGGTTGAGCTCAGCTGCAAATGGTATAACTTCTTTTTGTAATGGGATAGTTTCACATTTTAACACATTGCAAAGTTTAATGGTAGAGTGTTCTACAGAATATTTATAAGTATTATTTCTAAATTTTTAAATATTTTAGAAGTGTTTTTCTTTGAGATGGTAGATGTATTATTTTTGGTCACTTGCTCAAGTGGTTGATACCGTGCATCACTAGATGATTCTGAGAAGTTCCAAAACTTTCATGAAGATTTACTTATTTTGTGAAGGTGCTAGTATTGGACTAGGGTGGACAAAGTTAAAAGTCACAGGGCACCAGGTTATAGTCCAACAGGTGTGTACAAACTTGTACTTCAAATAGTCCTGTTGGACTATAACCTGTTATTGTGTGGGTTTTTTTTAATCTTTAACCATTTGTTCTTGTCAGTGCTATTTCAGAAACCTTGAGCAAAATAAAGTTAATCTGTCATCTGTAAATGAGTCAAATTATCTAGTTTTATCTGTTTATTCTTTCTAAAATTTAACACTTATTTCAAATTTTGCTATTTGATATCACACTTATTTTGCTCCATTCCAATCCTGTTATCATATCCATTCTGCTTGTTTCCAGTCCAAGCTTCACTACTATGTTACAACTTCTCTTGTCCAAAACAAAATTACATTGTAATAGGTCAAGATTGGACATAACTATAATATCCCTTTCATGAAGAATGACATGACGTATGGCATCATGCATGAAAAATGATGTAAGCATTAGTGGGAGGTACCAGAGGAGAAAGTAAGTTATAATGATTCAGTATAGATATAATCAATCAGTACTTTGTGTTGAGTGATACAGATAATGGCCTTTAATATATTCAGTGCTGTATGTTAGTTTTATGATAGGCTTGCTGTTTGAAGCCATTATTCTTACATTGTAATTCAAAATTTTAAAAAAAATGTACTTATTCAGCTATGAAATTCACAAGGTTCAGAATCCACCAGGCTGTACATTCACTAATTGAGCTGCTGTGGAGTTGGAATCATGTCTAGTGAACTTTTTCCTGTGATACCAATGTATTTGATTAAAAGAAAACCCAAATGGCCCTTGTAGTTCAGTTTGATACTGAATATAAACTTGCTGAGTCTGTGTCTAGTGTAATTAACACCTCGGATACAAGTACACTCAACGTAAGACAATAGCTAATTAAACTTCGTTTCGCTCCGACAAGGAATGAATTGTAGGCAGTCGTCCAATTTCTTGAAATCTCAAAATAAATAGTTTTTTGGACAACTGACTTTATTTAGTTATTTGAAAGTTTTTAATAAGCCATTGCTATAACTTTAATTGACAATGGTTGAGTTGAGCGGAAGTGCAGGACAGCATCTATATTTACACTACACAAATATATATCGGATAACCTCCCTATTTATTTTTGAAGTCATGCGCTGTGGTTAGAGGGTTAGCAGCTCTTTTCAGAATAACCTGACGTCGGAATGGCTTGTGCTGGTAACACTGTTTAACTTGTTACTTTAAAATTGCTTTCTCTTTTAGTTTTGAAAGCTTGCATTCATTTGTTGGTTTAACACACTTGCGCAGTTGTTACCTTTTGGAATTTTGACTTGTAAAACTGGCTCAGCTGGTTGCGCTGATCTGTTTGCTGAGACTCCTTCCTTCCTATTCATGCTGATGAGGCAGTGCCGAACGTTGTTTACACCAGCCTCCCAATGGCAAAGGGAAGCAGATATAAAATTCAGCGTCAAATCACATGGTGCAGGCAACATTTTTTTTAGCGTTTAAAGCATAATCTTAATCTGTCTGTAATAACATCAGAAAACTACTGGTAGTCCACGAACTAATTTATGTAACGGGAGGGCTGTAATTTAAGCAAAGAGTAGACGGTAAAGTTGGCATTAAGGCTGGCATATACTCCACGTCATTGTAGGTATGTGACTTGCAACCCCTCAATTACCTTTTTCCATTGTAAATAACAAGATATTCGCTAAGACAAGTATTTTGGTGACTGCATCCTGCTGAGGGATTGCTTAGATGGTGAATAGTACCTAGATGGTGAATAGTACCTAAATGGTAATATTCTTGATTTTTTTTTGGAGTTGTATTTCCTGTTATTGAAACTGGAATGTAGATGATCAAAGAGGGCCAGGTCCTTTTACATGGAAGTGACTGACATTTCCACACAGCGGGTTTACAGTAAATCATGGCCAATAGCTATTGTTGCAGACTGGAAGAGTTACCTTTCTTTCCTTTTAATATTTTGCAGAAAGCAATGTTTTCTTCTAAGTCGTAGTCTTGCCTCCTTCAACCATTCTGTGCACGTTAATTGGAATAGAACACACATTAAATTGAAAACAATTGTTTCTTTTTTAGTCCTCACTGAGCTGATTGCTGAATCAGAAAAAAAGTAACAAACATCTAGAGTTTAGTCCCAATTGGCCATCTGAATTACTGTTCACTATGAAAGTTAACTTTGCACAGTGATGCAACCTGACCGAGTGAGTAAATGTCCAATCATTTGTATTTTCATATACAATTTATTGAATCACTAATGAATCTCTTTTCATACAGATTGCAGGTTGAGGGGTCGTCCCATGTGTATGAGGATGGTCAAAGCATTTCGATACTATTTCCAACATCCATGGAGTCGGCTGATTGTGGCCTATCTGGTGACTTTCTTCAATTTCCTCATTTTTGCTGAAGATCCGATTTCACACAGCCAGACTCCTGCCAATGTAATTGTTGTTGGAAACTGCTTCTCCTTCATAGTAAACAAGTACCCTGGAGGAGGATGGAGCGGCTTAAAGGTGCTGCTGTGGTTGCTAGGTATTATTGCAGGCCTTGTTGCAGGAAAGTTCTTGTTCCATCAGGGGATGTTTGGTAAGTCATAACTGAATCATCTTGAACATTGTGCAGTTGCTATAGAAGCTTTTTTTTTGGTCATAGGTTTTTATTTATCAAAAAATGACAAATATTCTGTCTATTGATCGAGTAATTATCCAAAATGTTGACCCCTCACTAAAGTCAGTTCCTTAGGTATAATTAATAGGCCAAATTTTAAAATTACTTTGATCAACTTGGCTTAGTATTCTGATACAGCACCAGGCAGGCAGGGGATTTGAACCACAGCCCTCTAACTGAGATAGAGACATTACTCCCGTGCCACATGACCCCCGATGCAGCAAAGTTAAGGTGTGTTTAGTAGCTGGCCATGGTCATACTCGTATAAACAAGCCATTTGGCCCACCATGTCTATACCAAACTACAAGTATACTAATCCCATTTACCTGCAGGGACCACAGTTGGTCCATAGCTGACACTGCCCAGCCATTTTAAGAGCTCGTCCAGATGCTGCTTAAATGTTAAAAATCACAACACCGGGTTATAGTCACAGGTTTATTTGGAAGTGTGAGCTTTTGGAGTGCTGCTCCTTCGTCAGGTAGCTTGTGGAACAGTATTGTCGGACACAGAATTTATAGTAAAAGCTGAAAGTGTCATATAACTGATGTGATGTATTGAACAGACCTAGATTGCGGTTAAGTCTTCATCACTTAGATTGGGTTGAGGGTTTTGATTTCATTGATGTGTAAATCCCAGAACTCTGAAGTTACATTCCCAAGATAACAATTTTTTTTAAGAAAAGCCCAGACAATGCATTAAGGGTGTGAGGTCAAAGTCTGTCTGTATCCCAAGCTTGAGTCCGACAGGTTCTGTTTTCAAAGGAGGAATTTATAAAATGTCACATGGACTGACTGCCTATAGATTGTCCTTTTTGAGCTTTTCGAATATAATATGCAAATTCACCCCATAGAGTTGTGTGTGGTAGCAGGAGGGGAGAGAATGTGCCTGGGAGAGTATGTGTGCAAGCACTCACACAAATGCACACTCTTGTATATGATTGCACTCTCACTCACGCAGACCCTCAGAGACACATGCACACTCTCCCAAAGGCATATTGTCTGTGTGTGTCTCACACTCCAGTCTATGGGGTGAAATTGCAGATACATTCTATTCTGTTCAAAAAGCACTCAGAATCTGCAAATTCACCCCATAGACTTGTGTGAGAAAGTGTGCATGTGTGTGTTTGAGAGTGGGTCTGCAGGAATGTGATCATGTATAAGAGTGTTTGTGCATGAGTGTACTACACATTTGTGCAAATATACATACTCATGCAGATCCTCTGTTACACACTTGCACACCCTCTCAAGGCATATTCTCTCTCCCTTCCCCCTGCTGCACAAGTCTATGGGGTGAATTTGCATTTGCAGGTACATTCTATCTTGTTCAAAAAGTGCGCAGTCTGTTGGCAGTCAGTCCATGTGACATTTTATCAATTCCTACTTTGGAAATAAAACCATTCTGATTCAAACTTGAGACTCTGACCTCACCTTTTAATGCAATGTCTAAGTTGAGATGTCTTGTTTTTTATTAAATGTTGTTATCTTGGAAATGTGTCTTGAAAGAAGTTCTGGAATTTACATTAATTAATTAATTGAAACCTGCAACCCATTCTAAGTGATTAAAGACTTAACAGCAATCTAGGTTTGTTCAATACATTGCATCAGCTGTATGAACACTTTGATCTTTTGTGTCCTATGATTCTGCTCCGCTAGCTACCTGATGAAGGAGCAGTGCTCCTAAAGATTGTACTTCCAAATAAATCTGTTGGACAAACCTGGTGTTGTGATTTTTAACTTTGTCCACCCCAGTCCAACAGCAGCACATCCATATCATGCTTAAATGTTGAGAGTACCTGCCTACACTACCCTTTCAGGCTGCGCATCCCATAATTCCGCCATCCTCTAGGTGAAAATAACTTTTCTCCGATCTCTTCTAAATCACTTATGCAGTCTGATTTTGGACATGTCTGTCTGACCTCCATGAGGAAAAGATTCTCACAATCTATTGTGTATGTGTCTCATAATTTTGTATATCTCAATCAGACCTCTCACCACTGTCCCCACACCTCCACGTTCAGCTGCCTCTGCTCCAAGAAAAAAGGCTATCCAGTCTCCCCTCATTAATGAACACTTATGGCCAAGTCATATGCCTATAATTGGATCAAATGATGCCCCTGCACTAGTGAAGAATTACTAACATCAGCAAATGTCCCCCCTACTTGTGGTCTACCAACCCCAATTCAAATTTGTGGTGATGAAATTATAAAATTTCTCTAGTTCCTTGGGTAATGTTCATGTTCGTCTTATTCAATAGGCTGATCTCTTTTTTTTTTTTGCAGCTGATAACTTTTATTCACAATATTATGAAATCATTTTAGGAAAAACCCAACTAATTTATTTTTCAACATTTATACTGCACCCCATGCACCTTGATTTGACTTTCAAAAGGCAGTTTGGCCACCTGAAATTTTTTCAGTTAATGGTTCTTTTATGGCCTTGAGCAACTCCACTGAATTACAGAATCCCTGGTTTGTTCAGGATGCTAGGCAAATATTACCACTTGGTTTCTTTTTTTCATCGTAAAGGTAAACCCAAGACCTGTCAAAGTCCTAATTAAATGTAGTACTTCATTTTCTATATAAATGTTTTTATATTTTCACGGAACACTTGCCAGACAATTCTCAGTGCCAAGAGGCACTGCCATTTTTTAACCAGAATCAAAGTTTTTTTTCTTCTTATTGGAATGGATTCTTAATCCATGTTGATATTAATTGTTTAAAGGACGTCTGGAAAGCTTATAAGGCTATCATTGAGCTATGAAAGCAGGTATCCAGGAAGTTAAACATTTGGGTTTCCAACATCTGTAGTATTTTGTTTTTATTTGAAGTTAAAGTCTTACTTTGTTTCAAAAATGAAGTCCATTTTGTTCAAACTTCTGTTTATTCCATAATGTGTGTGGGCCAATGCATGTACATGTTAATATAAATAAATTATATGTAGGTTTATTATCTTGCAGCTGTTGCAGAAAATAGCACTCTCACTGTGACTCTGTACAACTCATTTGTACATTCAAGATTTGAAATTGGAGGAGGTGATGAGTTACCCGACTGTAATTCACACTTATTTGTACATGAGGCCAAGCTTCAAAATTGCAAGAAAGACTATCTGACTAGGCATAATTGTAAAGCATTTATTTCTATACCAGTCATGGAGGTAAAAGAAATTACTGGGCCATAAATTGTCAATGAAAATTTGTTGCATTCTTGACCCATTACTGCTGGGTGCCATTATGATTCCTGAAAGTTGTTTTGTAGAAATGCTAATCTGTTTAGCCTCTTGAGAGCAACCCCCATTCCAACCATCACTGATTTGTTGGTCAAGCTCAGCACTAATGTCAGGGAGCACTACTTTACAAAACTTGTATTGATATCACTTGCCCTGCAGACATTATTTTAAGTTAGTTAACTTTTTGATATATTTCTAAGTTACCTGCTTATTTCACTCCTTTCGTAAAGTCAGAGGGGAAGGTCTGGTAAATTTTGACATTATTGCAGGAAGGCTACAAAATAAGATGAGATCTCGTTGAGTTAGTATATTAGCTTGAATAGAAGATTAGCTAACTTTGAGACAGTTAAGGTAAAAGAGGGCATTTTCAGGAAGGTAACCTATAACAAGTGGATATTGCAGGGATTGTTGCTGGGACCACAATTTTGTTACAATATCTATTAGCGACTTGGATAAGGAAAGTATATGGGAGAAAGTGAGGACTGCAGATGCTGGAGATCAGAGCTGAAAATGTGTTGCTGGAAAAGCGCAGCAGGTCTTGCAGCATCCAAGGAGCAGGAGAATGACGTTTCGGGCATGAGCCCTTCTTCAGGAATGATTCCTGAAGAAGGGCTCATGCCCGAAACGTCATTCTCCTGCTCCTTGGATGCTGCCTGACCTGTTGCGCTTTTCCAGCAACACATTTTCAGCTAAGGAAAGTATATGGCCAAGTTTGTGAATAAAACAAAAATAGGTGGGAAAGCAAGTAATGAGGGTGTTTACAGGGTGTCTAAAGAGGGATATAGACAGGTTAAAAGTGGGCAAAGCTTGGCAGCTGGAATATAATCTGAGATTTTTCACTTTAGCTCAAAGATTATAAAATCTGATTATGATTTAAATGGTGACAGACTGCAGAATACTGCAGCACAGAGGGATTTGAAAGTCCTTGTGCATGAATCGCAAAAACCTAGCATCCTAGTTCATCAGGTAATAGAGAAGGAAAGTTGACTGGCCTTTCCTTCAGAACAAAAGGAGCATAAACATAGAGAAGTCTTATTAAAGCCATACAAGGCACCAGTCGGTCAACACCTGTAATACTGTGAACAGTTTTGGTCCCCTTATCTGATGAAGGGGGGATTGACCTGGGTTGGATCTGGGGTTGGAGGGATTTCTTTCTGGGTTGAATAGGTTGGGCCTGTACTCATTGGAGTTTAGAAGAATGTGGTGATCTTTTGAAACAGATTCTTAGGGGCTTTTCAGGGTGGATGTGGAGAGTTTATTTGTCCCCTTTGTGGCAGATTCTAGGGCCAGGAAGCATAAACTCAGAATAAGAGGTTACCATTTAAGACCAATGAAGAGGATATGTTTTTGAGGATAGTCAATATATGAAATTCTTTAGTGCAAAAAAATCTGTAGAGTCTGTGTCTTTAAGAAAATTAAGAGATGGACAAACAGATTTTTAGTTAGTGACTCCAGGGTTGTGGGGTGGAAGGTGAAGTTGAGGATTCAGATCAGCTATGATCATTCATTGAATGGTGGAACAGTTCCAGTGGGCAAAATAGGCTACTTCTGCTCCTGAGTCTTGTTTTATTACAGATCTTGTGGTTTGTCTCTAATAATTATAGGATATAGATGTTAACCTAGTGCCTAGCAGCTTTGGAACTACCTACGATATTCAAGATGGGCTTGACCAGTTTCCATGTAATGCCAGATACTTCTATGCAATAGATATGGCTGTGAGACTCCGTATTCTCTTTCCTAATTCATCTGCAATGTCCGAATATGCAAAGTGTCAGGATTACTATCATTTGTAGCCATCTTTCAACTTCACCCTAGTTAAAGTCTGTGCATTTATCTGTATAGACAGGATTCCATGGTGAGGTTTCCAGCCATGTCACAAAAGTCTGTTGGGAACGAATTTGAAAAGGTCAAAGTTAACTCCGCCACTTAACTCTTCAAAGAACATCAGTTGCCTGGAGGTGGGGGATTCCACTTCTCAATTAAGTGGAAACCTGCTTCCAACAGCCACTAGCTAAACTAAATTTAAGAGTTTTGAGAAGAGTTTGTAGCTCAGGTTGAGTTTCTGGATGTAGGTTGCTCACTGAGCTGGAAGGTTCTTTTTCCTTTGAACCTTCAAATAAAAACAAACCTTCCAGCTCAGTGAAAACTAAATCGCCTTGAAGTTTACGACTAGGTAAATACCAGGCTCTAATGGCAAGAGGGTGGAATGGGAGAGGGATTAATGGTCTTGCTGGAGAAGCTGAGAGATTTCCTGGATGGTCTTTCCACAGCTTCTAACCAGCCTGATTTGGGATATACCCCTCCAGATCTCATCCACAGGGGTGGGTTGATAGTGAAATTTCAGTTCTGTTGCTTTGCATATTCTGCCTAAGTCCTCTTGTTGGTTTACGCAAAAACAAAGTGTTGAAGAAACTCTGCAGGTCTGGCAGCATCTGTGAAGAGAAAGCAGAGTTAATATTTTGAGTCCAGTGATTTTTTTTTCAGTTCTGATGAGAAACAAAGCAGCTGGGAAAAGGTGGTATTTATGCTGATGTTGGGGTTTGAAGTTTGAGGGTGGGGAGAGGACTGAGATGGATACCTGGAGACTATGCCAAGAGAGAAAGAGATGGAAGGCAGCAAAAAGGGAAGCAGGCAAAAAGGTTGCTAATAATAAGCTCAGGAAGAAGTAAAAGCTGAATAGGTGATAATGGGAACTGAATGGTTGAAAAATTGGTCAGCTGTGTTGGGAGCACCTCCTGCAGAACAGGATCTCTGGTGGGTATTTACACTACACTCCTGAAATTGTTAAACACAGTCAGTACCAAAGGCTGTAGGCTACCTCTGTAGAAGATGAGGTGGTGTTTCTTCAGCTAGTGTTCCTCCAGCTTGCTTTGAGCCTTAATGGAGCACCAGCCTGGTGCAGGCCTGAGACTGAAATGTTGGCTGTGGGAACATGACATATTGAAGTGGCAGGAAGCTCACTGTCACTTTTTATGGATAGTGTATAGATGTTTGGCAAAGCGTTCACTCAATTTACTTTCGCCTCCAAACATAGAGCGCATTGTGAGCAGCAAATACAGTAGCCAAGATTGAACTAAGTGCACATAAATTGCTTTATCTGGAAGATGTGTCTGGGACCTTAGATATGGAAGAGGGAAGCGGTAAAAGAGCAAGTGATGCACTTTCTGTGATTGTGTGAGGTAGTGTTTGGAGTAGATGCGGGTGTCCCCAAGGGAACGGTCCCTGTAGTATGCTGACGAGGAAGGGGGGGGAGGGGAGTATGTGTCTGTAGGTGGCAGAACTGGCAGTTCATGGTCCTTTTTGTTTGGATGCAGATGCTGGTGAGGTGCAAAGTGAGGACTGAGGGACCCCATTAGTGTTGTGGGAGGGAAGAGAAACGATGAGGGCAGAGGTACAGGAAATCACTCTCAGTTGAGAGAGCTCTGTCATCCATGGTAGTGGGGCATATTCTGTTGAGGCCCCCCTGTGAAAAGTGGCATCATTTCTTATCCAACAGGAAGAGAAACCAAAGAATAAAGGAATCTGTCAGAGGATGCATAGCCAAGATAATTATTGGAGTCAGTGGATTTGCAATGATATCGGTGGCCAGCCTATCCCCAAAAATAAAAATAATTGTCAAGAGAAGAGAGGAGCCAGAGGACCAGGTGAGGGAAGGATGGAAATTGGAAGCAAAATTGATGAAAGTTTTCCAATTCCAGAGAAGAGGGTATTAACAATACCATCATTCTGGCTAAGTTTGCAAATGATACAAAGATAGGTGGATGGGACAGGTAGTACTGGGGAGGCTGCAGAAAGATTTAGACCAGTTAGTGAGCAATGAAGTGGCAGAAGAAATATAACTTGGGGAAAGTGTGAGGTCATGCACTTTGGTAGGAGGAATAAAAGCATGGGATATTTTATAAATGGAGTGAAAATTCAGAAGTGTGAAGTGCAAAGAAGTTCTCATCCAGGTTTCTCCGAAGGTACACAGGCAGGTTATTTGGTATTTAGAAAGGCAAACACAATGTTGTCATTCATCTTGAGAGGATTAAATAGAAAACCAAAGATGTACTTCTGAGGCTTTATAAAGCTCTGGTCAGACCACATTTAGAGTATCGAGTCATTTTGGGCCCTGTACCTCAGGATGTGTTGGCCCTGAACTGGGTCCAGAGGAGGTTAATGAGAATGATCCCTGGAATGAAATGCTTAATGTATGGGGAATGTTTGAGGACTGGGGCTATATTTGATTTGAGTTTAGAAGTGTGAGGGTGATCTGATTGTCCAGTATTCTGTAAGTTTCAGAGTAGATGTTGGGAAGATCTATCCATTGGTAGGAGAGATGAGGGCACAGCCTTAGAGTAAAGGGAAGACCCTTTAGAACTGCGATAAGGATAAACTTCTTCAGCCAGAGATGAGTGTGTGGAACTCATTGCAACAGCCTTCAGTGGAGGCCGGGTCATGTGTATTTAAACCAGAGATCGATAAATTCTTGCTTGCCATGGGGATCAAAGATTACAGGGGAAACTGGGGTTGAAGCGTCTGTCAGGAATGATTTGAATTGTGGAGCAGACTTGATGGCTGAATGGCCTAATTTCTGTACTATATCTTATGGCCCTATGCTCAAGAGAAAGAGTTAGAAATATACAAGTGGAAGGGTTTTTTTCTCTAAATATAGATTCAAGAAAAAGGAGTGAGACAAAAGGAGATTTGAATGAAAGGAAAGGTATTTGCTAGCGTAGATGGCAGGAATGAGTAAGTGACAAAAGGAAAGGGGTATGCAATGCAGGAAGGGGTACTTATGACATTAAAGAAGGAAAAGATGATCCAGGGCAGCTGTAAATGACAACAGCCAAACCACTATCAGAGCTGAGTAAATTTGACATGTGGTAATGATCTAAAATTATTGAACTTAATTTTAAGGCTGAAACATTGTAAAGTGCCTAGACATCGTGACCTGTTCTAAACTTGTTTGTCCTGTTATCGTCCCCGATTACCTATACCACCGTTTTTCATTTGATCACTCCTGCTATCTGCCCTATCACAGATCTTGTCCTTTTCTTACCACATAAATCTGACTACTTCCAGTTGGTCTGATGTTACCTCTTATCAGTATTATTTTGTTATATTGATGTAAGTTGAATGTGTACTATAGATGTATATCACCTTGCTTTAAAATGGAAACCATGTTGATTTTTATATCAATCCAGTTGACTCTCTTTTATAGCTTTCAGGGCATTGTTCCTTTTGCCTAGAATCTCATTTTAGGATTACCATATGATATCTGGGCCTGAAGATTTTTATATATTTTTATACCCTCTGTCTAACTCTGGTATTAACCAGAAGGCTAAACAATACATGTGATGAGTTTTGACTTTTATACATGATTTTGATTAGTTTCATATTCCTCTTAGTGAATAATTGGACAATCCAAAGTACTTTTAATCACATCTTAATCTATACATAGAAATATACAGGAGTGAAAGAAACAATTGTGATGTATCACCTACTTGACTCTCAAACAGTACGTGACCTTGGGATGAAATAAATTGTTTTAATTTTCTTGTGACACTGCTTCATTTTAAAATGTTCCATCTGCACAATGAGCTGCTGACAAATCCATGATGCAAAACCATGTAACATTATGCAGACTAATAGAGTATAATGATGCAGTGTTGAGTACAAGACTCAATGATACCAGTGACACAATTCTCATAATATTGTCTCTCGAGCATGAAAGATCATAACTCACTCCAATTATTTTTGAGATCTCTGTAGTTTTGTCTTTGGAGCAATATTTTATTAGCTATCTTGAAAATTCAATTCTAAAAGAGCAGAATAAATTTGATTGGAAGCTCTTCATTGCTTTAATTTAAAGCAGCCACACAGTGAACAGAGAAAGTTTCTGAACTAACTTGTTTTTTTTCTCTGGGATTATTGAAGTAATAATACGAACGCTAAAACAGCAAGGGCATTAGGATGACCGTCATAATTTTATTGGAAAGTAATTCCTGGCAAGGTTCTTCTTGACAGTTGCAGGTCTTTGAGGCCCTTCCAGAATTTCCCCTCATGTTTGGAGATTTTCTTTAATTCTCATGCAAGTTGTCACTGGACTTAGTTGCCAATTGGCTGTGAGCAAATAGGGTGTTGGGCACAAGGGTTTCATGGCCGTAGTTCATTAGAGCAGCTGATAGGAGTCATATTCATTGATTTTCATAAATGGACGATCATGTCACCCATCAGCAAGAAGTATACAAATGTCTGTGGCATTCCTGATGAAGGGTCTTTGCCTGAAATGTCGATTTTTCCTGCTTCTTGGATGCTGCCTGACCTGCTGTGCTTTTCCAGCACCACTGATCTAGACTCTGGTTTCTAGCATCTGCAGTCCTTGTTTTTACCTAAAAATGTCTGTGGCATACTTGGCTAATGAATTTAGTCAGTCCAATTTGCAACTTGGCTAAGAAGGTTGACAGTTTTTCATCTTGATCAAGGTGAAGAAAACCATTTAGTTCTAATCATTTAAGCATAAGAACTAGGAACAGGAGTTGGCCATCTGGTCCTTTGAGCCTGGTCCATTGTTCAATGCGATTATGCCTGATCTTTTTGTGGACCCAGCTCCATTTACCCAATTCTCACCATGAGCCTTAATTCCTTCACTGTTCAAAAAAAAATTATCTATCTGAGCTTTAAAGGCATTGAGGGAACCTCAACCACTTCACTGGGCAGGGAATTCCACAGATTCACCACCCTCTGGGTGAGGAATTCCTCACCCAATCAGTCCTAAATCTCTTCCCCCTAACTTTAAGGCTATGCCCTCTTGTCCTAGTTTCACCTGTCAGTGGAGACATCCTCTCTACTTCTACTAATCTATTCCTTTTTTATTTTATCTATTCACAAATTTGTTTGAGATTCCACCCCCAAACCCCATTCTTCTAAATTCCAATGAATTTCATCCCAGTCTATTCAGTCACTCCTCATAAGCCAACTCCCTCAACTCTGGCTTCCAACCTAGTGCATCTCCTCTGCACCACTTTTAGTGCCAGTACATACATTCTCAAGTAAGGAAACCAAAACTGCATGCAATACTCCAGGTGTGTCTTTATATAGCTGCAGCACAACCCTTCTGCTTTTAAACTCAATCCCTTTTAGTAATGAAGGACAGCATTTCCGTTTGTTTTCCTAATTACCTGTTAACCCGCAGACCAATCTTTGATTTGTGCATAAGAATGCCCAGGTCCCTCTGCACAGCAGCGTGCTACAATTTTTAAAATTCAAATAATACACCTTTTTTTATTGTTATTCCTACCAGTATGACTACACATTTTGCGTTGTACTCTATCTGCCAGAGCTTTGCCCACTCAGTTTAACTGTCCTTTGCAAAGTTTTACAGTCCTCGGCATGCTTTGCCCTACCACTCATCTTGATGTCATCTGCAAACTTTGACACACTACATGTGGTCCCCAACTCCAAATCATCTATGTAAATTGAGAATAATTGCAGTCCCAACGCTGATCCCTGAAGCACACCACTAGTCACTGATTGCCAACCAGAATAGCACTCATTTATTCCCGCACTTTGCTTTGTGTTGGTTATCTAATCATCTATTGATGCTAATAAATTGCCTGTAATGCCTTGCCTCTTTATCTATCTTTTTGCAACAGCCTTTTGTGTGGCACATTGTCAAATGCCTTTTGAAAATCTAGGTACACCACATCAACTGGGTCCCCGTTGTTCACTGTTTGTAATATCTTCATAGCATTCCAATAGATTAGTTAAGCATGACCTGCCTTTCATGAACTCATGCTGCACCTGCCCAAAGGGCCAATTTCTTTTGAAATGCCATGCTATTTCTTCCTTGATAATAGACTCCAGGATCTTCCCCACTAGAGGTTAAGCTAACCGGTCTATCATTCCCCATCTTTTTGTCTACCACCTTTTTTTTAAACTATGGCATCACATTTGCTGTTTTCCCAATTTGCTGGAACTGCCCCAGCATCCAGTAAATTTTGAAAAATTACCACCAGAGCATTTGCTATTTCTCCTGCCATCGCTTTGTACCTGGGATGTATTCCATCCGGGCCAGGAGACTTGTCTACCCTTGGCTCCATCAGCCTGCCTAACACTACCTCCTCTTTAATAATGATTCATATCCAGATCCTCACCTTTTTGTCAATTACTGTCATATTATTCATGTCTTCCACTGTGAAGACTGACCTAAAATACCTGTTCAATGCCTCGGTCATTTCTTCATCTCGTTACTAAAAAGAACGTAACAGCGCAGTACAGGCTCTTTTGGCCCTTGATGGTTCCACAGGTCAGTGCAACAATCTGAAGCCCATCTATCCTACACTATTCCATTCTCGTCCATATGCCTATCCAATGACTATTTAAATGCCCTTTAAAATTGGCAAGCCTGCTACTGTTGCAGGCAATACGTTCCAAGCCCTTCTTACGGAGTAAAGAAACTACCTCTGACATTGGTCTTGTATCTATCACACCTCCATTTAAAGCTATGTCCCCTCGTGCTAGCCATCACCATCTGAGGAAAAAGGCTCTCGCTGTACAACCTATCTAATCCTCTGATTATCTTATGCCTCAATTAAGTCACATCTCAACCTTCTCTCCAACAAAAACAGCATCCAGTCCCTCAGCCTTTCCTGATATGGAAGAAAGGTCTTCTTACATACCAGGCAACACCTGAGTAAATCTCCTCTAAAACCTTTCCAAAGCTTCCCCACACTTCCTATAATGTGGTGACCAGAACTGCACACAATGCTCCAAGTGTGGCCACACCAGAGTTTTGTACAGCTGCAGCATGATTTCATGGTACCAAAACACAATCCCTCTACCAATAAAAGCTAACACTGCATGCCTTCTTAAAACCCTAACAACCTGGGTGGCAACTTTCAAGGATCTATGTACCTGGAATCTCTCTGCTCATCTACACTATTAAGAATCTTATCATTAGCCCAGGACTCTGCATTCCGGTTACTCCTTCCAAAGTCAATCACTTCACACTTTTCTGTATTAAACTCCATTTTCCTCCTCTCAGCCCAGCTGTACAGCTTATCTAGGTACCTCTGTTAACGACAACAACCTACATCACTATCCACAACTCTACCAACCTTGGTGTCATCTGCAGATTTACTAACCCATCCTTCATTGCTTTCATCCAGGTCCTTTATAAAAATGACAGTGGACCCAAAACAGATCCTTGCGGTACCCCACTAGCAACTAGATGAACCAGGATGAACATTTCCTATCAACCACCACCCTCTGTCTTCTTACAGCTAGCCAATTTCTGATTCAAACCGCTAAATTACCCTCCATCCCATGCATCCATATTTTGTGCAATAGCCTACCGTGGGGAACCTTGTCAAATGCCTTACTGAAATCCATATGAACCACATGACTGCTTTATTCTCATCCACCAATTTGGGGTCACCTTCTCAAAGAACTCAATAAGGTTTGAGAGGCACAACCTACCCTTCACAAAACCATGTTGACCATCCCGGATCAACTTATAATAAGAGATAGAATTTATAATTGGTATAACTCTTTCCAACACTTTGCTCACAACCAAAGTAAGTCTCACTGGTCTATAATCTCCAGGGTTGTTTTTACTCCCTTTCTTGAACAAGGGAACGACATTTGCTATCCTCCAGTCTTCTGGCACTATTCCTGTAGACAATGATGACATAAAGATCAAAGCCAAAGGGTCTGCAATCCCCTCCCTGGCTTCCCAGTGAATCCTAGAATAAATCTCATCCAGCCCAGGGGACTTATCTATTTTCACACTTTCCAGAATTGCTAACACCACCTCTTTATGTACCTCAATCCCATCTAGTCTAGTAGCCTGTATCTCAGTATTCTCCTCGACCACATTGTCTTTTTCTAGTGTGAATACTGACGAAAAGTATTCATTTAGTGCTTTCCCACATGTCCTCTGACTCCATTCACAACTTCCCACTACTATGCTTGATTGGCCCTAATCTTTCTTTCGTCATCCTTTTTTTATTCCTGATATAGCTAGAGAAAGCCTTAGGGTTTTCCTTGATCCTATCTGCCAACAACTTCTCATGTTCCCTTTAGGCTCCTCTTAGGTCTGTCTTTCGGTCTTTACTGGCTAACTTGTAACTCTCAAGCACCCTAACTGAGCATCACATCTCATGCTAACATCAGCTGCCTCCTTCCTCTTGCCAAGAGATTTAACATCCTTAATAAACCACGGCTCCTGCACTCAACTTCTTCCCTGCCTGACCGGTACATACTTAGCAAGGACTTTCCGTAGCTGGTCCTTGAATAAGCTCCACGTTTCTGTTGTGCCCAGCCCCTGTAGTTTCCTTTCCTATCCTATGCATCCTAAATCTTGCCTAATTGAATTGTAATTGCCTTTCCCCCAGCTATAACTCTTGCCCTGCGGTATATACCTATCCCTTTCCATTGCTAAAGTGAACATAGCTGAATTGTGGTCACTATCACCAAAGTGCTCACCTACCTCCAAATCTAACACCTGGCTGAGTTCATTCCCAGTACCAAATTCAATGTGACCTCTCCCCTCCTTGGCCTGTCTACATACTGTGTCAGGAAACCCTCCTGCACACATTGGACAAAAACTGACCCATCTAAAATATAATATTCCCAGTCAATGTTTGGAAAGTTAAAATCCCTCATAATAACTATCCTGTCACTCACTCCTATGGAGGATCATCTTTGCTATCTTGTCCTCTACATCTCTGGAACTATTCAGAGGCCTATAAAAAATACCCAACAGGATGACCTCTCCTTTCCTGTTTCTAATCTCACCCCATACTACCTCAGTCGATGAGTCCTCCAACGTCCTTTCTGCAGCCATAATACTGTCTTTGACCATGTAATACTACCCCCCCCCCCCCCCCCCCCCCCCCCCCCCCCCCCCCGCGCCTTACCACTTTCTCTGTTCTAGCTGAAATATCTAAATCCTGGAACCTGCAATAACTATTTCTGACCCTGCTCTATCAATGTCTCCGAAATGGTCACAACATCGCAATTGCAGATACCAACCCATCTGCAAGTTCACTCACTTTATTCCGATGCAGCTGGCATTGAGGCAGACACACTTCAAACCAAAATCTTGCTTGCCGGTGGCTTCTTGCGATCTAGAAATCTTAGTCCTACTTCACTACTCTCATCCTCCTGTATACGCTAACTACAACTTCGGTTCCCATCCCCCTGCTGAATTAGTTAAACCCACCCGAAGAGCATTAGCAAATTTCTCCTCCCCCACCTTCTCTTTCCCCCCATTCCCCCCCCCCCCCCCCCCAGGATATTGGTACCCCTCTAGTTCAGGTGAAGACTATCTTGTTTGTAGAGGTCCCACCTACCCCAGAAAGAGCCCCAATTATCCAGGGATCCAAAACTATCCCTGTAGCCACTTATTCAACTCCTCCCTCTCCCTATTCCTTGCTTTGTTAGCATGTGGCACAGGCATAACAGTGATAACAACTGTTTGTTTGTTCTAGCTCTAAGCTTCCACCCCAGCTCCCTGAATTTCTGCTTTAAATCCCATCTTTCTTCCTACCTATGTCGTTGGTGCCTCTGTGGACCATGACTTGGGGCTGCTGTCCCTCCCCCTCAAGGATCCCGAAAACACAATCCGAGATATCACTAGCCCTGGCATCTGGGAAGGAACACACCGACTGCGTTTCCATAAAACTTCCTGTCTGTCCCCATAATTATGGAGTCCCCAATGACTCTGTTCCTCTTTTTACCTCTTTCCCTTCTGAGCAACAGGGACAGACTGTGCCCCATTTCTTACCCCTGGTGGTATACGTTTCCCCCCCCCGCCAATACTTTTCCAAACGATATATCTATTGAGGGGAGTGGCCACGGGATCCTTGCACTGCCTGCTGGTTCCCTTTGTCCCCTGACAGTAACCCATCTACCGCCTTTTCTTACCTGAGGTGAGACTACCTCTCTGTAACTCTTCTCAATAACTCAGTCTCCGAAATGATCTGAAGTTCTTCCAGCTCCAGTTCCCTAATGCGGTTTTTGAAGAGCTGGAGTTGGGTGCACTTCCCACAGATGCAGTCAGGAGGGACAACCAGTGACCCTTACCTCCTACATTCTGCAGGAGGAACATTCAACTGCCCTACCCTGCATCCCCACTATTCTAAATTCTCAAAGAGACTACTGGAATTTTTTTAAAAAAAGAAACCAGTCACTTTTGTTTTTAGTTAGATGCAGATGACGGGTGGGAGACACTACCCGAGTAGTGTCTCGAGTAAAGCAACCGCCCAAATATAAAGCCTCACATACCTAGCCGTCCAGTGTCTGCCCTTGCTTGGTGTGTGCTTCGCCTATAGATGGGGTAAACCTTATATCTTTTTGGAATTTACCTTCCAGTCAGGCCTCTGGTCCTTGCTTTTTCTCCTCTCGCTCCAACTCTCTCCCAAAAGGTAAAATGAACCCCCATCTCATCCTCTAAAGAACTAATGTTTACTTTAGCCAGTCTTTGTTTCATGATTTATAGAAACTTTTGCTGTCTGTCTTTATATTCTGTGCTAGTTTTTTTTTTCCCTCATGTTCTATCTTACTTTTCTCTATAGCTCTTTGTGGCTTTCTGTTGCTCTTTTAAAGCTTTCCCAATCTTTTGGTTTCTTGCTGATCTTGGCCACTTTTGTATGCCTTCTCTTTTTTAATTTCATAGACTCCCTTGTTTCTTAGACAGCCATGGCAGATTACCCCTTTTTTCCTACAGTCCTTTTTCACTGGTATATATTTTTGCTGAGTGCTTTGAAAAATTGCCTGGAGTCCTCCACTGTTAGTCAACTGTCCCACCATAAAGTCTCTGCTTCCAGTCTACTTTAGCCAACTCTTCCCTTCTCCTTGCGTAGTCTCCCTTGTTTAAGCAAGGGACCCTGGTATTGGATTTTATCATCGCACTTTCCTTCTGTGTTCTAAATCTGACCATATGGTGTTTGCTCCTTCCAAAAGGATCCCTAACTGAGGTCATTAATTATTACTGTCTTATTACACAAGACCAGATTTAGGATAGCTTGCTCCCTCGTCGCTACCATCCCTTACTGTTTAAGGAAGTTATCGCGGGTTCATTCAATGAACTCCTCTAGGCTACGCTGACCAACCTGTTTGAGAAATCGGGTAGATTAAAATCTCCCATGATATTGCCTACCACTTTTTACAGCCATTAGTTATTTCTTTGTTTATTGCCTGCCCCAATGTGGTGTTGTTATTCGGTGGCCTTTGGATTACATGTATGAGTGACTTTGTCATCTTTAGAATTTCTAATTTTTACCCAATTGGATTTAACCTTATTCTCCATAGAACCTATATCATCTCTCATCACTGTACTGATGATGTCCTTTTAAATATGAGGTAACTTTCTCCCTTACCTCCCTGTCTGTCCTTCCACATAGTCTGGTACCCCTGGATATTTAACTCCCAGTTGTGACCATCCTGCAACCATGTCTCTGCAATGTCTAGAGCTGAAAATGTATTGCTGGAAAAGCGCAGCAGGTCAGGCAGCATCCAAGGAGCAGGAGAATCATCATTTCGGGCATACGCCCTTCTTCAGGAGTCAGGCTTATGCCCGAAACGTTGATTCTCCTGCTCCTTGGATGCTGCCTGACCTGCGCTTTTCCAGCAACACATTTTCAGCTCTGATCTCCAGCATCTGCAGTCCTCACTTTCTCCTCTGCAATGTCTACTAAATTATTTTCATTCACAATGATTTGTGCTGTTAACTCATCTACAGTGTTAATGCAATGAGCATTCAAGTAAAGTGCCCTTCTGCTAGTTTTTGTACCCTATTTATGAATTCCAACATCTTCAATAATATCTCCTGAGTTGTTTTTTTTACTACTTTCATAGTTTGCCATATAGTTAAACTCTCCTGACATGCTAACCTGCTGCTTTCCTTTTTTATTTACCTTCATTCTTCCTGTCATTTTCCCCTTTCCTTCCTCTGATTCACTTGACTGCAGTCTTAGTGACCACCCTATTTTTCCTTTTTGCTATAACACAGTTTCCAGATATGGTCTCCACTTGAACCAACCATCGGTACAGATCCCTCCTGTTCCATAGCTGATGCCAATGCTCCATGAAATGGAACCCCTCTTTCTTGCACCACTCCCTTAGTCATGTGTTTGGAGATTATAACCCTTGAGGGCCTGTTCCTTAATTTCATTCCTAGTGCTTGATAACCTCCAGCCATGTCGTTCTCCCTAGCCTTGCCTATGTTTGTCCCAACATGACCACACCAACTTGGTCTTCTCCCCCCTCACTCTATAATGTCATTTCAAGCTGGTCAGATGTACTATACCCTGGCACCGGGCAGGCAACACACAATGCGGTACCCACAATCCTGCTTACAAAGGATTTGATCAATTCCCGTAATTATAGAATCCTCTATAACTGCTACATGCCTTTTTGCTTTCCCCCCATCTCTTTGAATGGCCTTCAGCACCATGGTGCTGTGGTCAGCTGGCTCATCACTTACCGTTTCTCTCCTCCCCCCCCCTTCCTCATCTACATAGGGAGCAATACCTCATAGCTCTCATAGCTGTTGGACAAGGTCAAGAGCTGAGGGTTTTCTGTTCCTGAACTCAATTGCAGTCACACCCTACAATCCCTGATCACTGATTTTGAAGTACTTAATCTACCAGGTGTGACTGCCTTCTGAAAGAGTGTCCAGGTATTCCTCCCCCTCCCCAAATGTGCCTCTGTTTTAAAATCAAATTCCAGATTATCAGTTTAACTCCCACAGTTGAAACTTTGCTTTTCCATGTAGGGTTGCAAGTGGAGCAGAATAACTTAATTTGATATTGGGTTAACAGTGAAACCCCAGTGTTACAAATACATTAATTTCAAATATAACTGCGGAAATAATTGGTTATTAAACAAAGCTCAATTGAGTCTGCAAAATATAGTGGGCGAGTTAATGTGAAAGTGATCTTCAATTCTGTTTTAAAATTTCTTGGCCTTTTTTTTGAATATTTAAATCTATTGTGTACATGTTCTCATCAAAATGCTCTCTTGACTTAGTTGCTTACTTCTGAATCTATCAACAATGAACACATTTTAGTAACTTGAACTGAAAGTGAAAAGAATCAGGATTTCAATATTCTCCATTGACATAGATAAAGTATTAAAAAAAATACCATTACAGAAAATAAGGTAGGTTGACCATGTGTCCCTGATGGAGTTATGGTGTATCTAGACAACAACCCATGAACTGGTTTCAAACTGAGGTCTAGTCTCACACTCCTCAGGGATACGACCGCCTACGTGCAGGACAGAGGGTTGGACACCTGCCTGATCAGCCTGGACCAGGATATCACACAGGTATATGAGAGATGTTGTCTCCAAAATGGGCTTTGGGGAGGGAATCTGCAATGGATCAGACTGCTCTACACCAACATTGTCAATGCAGTCTCAATCAATGGATGTGAATCAGATAGCTTCCCAGGCAGGGCTGCCCTCTCTCTCCTGCCTTGTTTGTGTGTTGCATAGAGCCATTTTCCGAGTCCATCAGGAAGGATGCGAGCCTGAGAGGGGTAACTATTCCTGGCTGCGGGGGCCTGCAGGTTAAGGCCTCCCTGTACATGGATGACGTTGTTGTTTTCTGCTCTGATCCGCTGTCTGTGCGCAGACTCGTGTGCATATGTGACCAGTTCACACGGGCCTCGGGAGCCAAGGTAAACTGAGGCAAGAGCGAGACCATGCTCTTCGGGAACTGGACCGACCAATCCTCGATCCTCTTCACCGTTAGGACCGACCACCTGAAGGTGCTGGGTATTCGGTTCGGGGGGGGTGCTGGGGCGTGCGCCAAGTCTTGGGAGGAGCGTATCAGCAAAGTGAGTCAGAAACTGGGCAGATGGAAGCTATGGTCGCTCTCCATTGCGGGGGGGAAAAAACCTGGTCATGTGTGAGGCACTGTCCAGGATGGACCGGGTCCGAAGGGACTTGCTGTACAAAGAGCTGGGCAACAGGGGACAAAATACACCCAATGCCACCCTCCCCCTGATGGCCACCTTTGTGTGTGGCTGCATCAAGCTGTGCGTAGGTCCCTGGTACGCAAACACCAAGTGTCACTACGTACTGAGGTTCTACCTGTCCCTGGTGTTGTGAAGGATGGGCCTGGCCTTGCTGCTGTGGAACGCTCCGAGTAGTTGGACCGTTCCGTATCACCTGTCCTTTGTGGAGAAGTTTATGAAGAAAAACACCTTTTGACCACAAGTCCATCAGGAAGTGGTCAGCACGTAGTGTCCTTGAGACCATTCAGGAAAAGGAGAGGGCGGATCCTATCGAGCAGTTCCCTGAGCAGACTGTCAGTCATTTGGCAGAATGCCTCATCGCTAGAACTTTCCAACAAGCACCAAGATATGGCTTGGCTGGTGGTGAGAAGGGCTCTGCCTGTGAGATCCTTTATGCATGCCCGGACTCTCAGCTGCACCGCACACTGCCCTTGAAGCAGTTGCGGGGGAGGGGGGGAGGGGGCGAGACTGTCACACACCACCTTCTGGAATGTGCCTATGCAAAGGAAGTCTGTAGACGAATGCAGTGATGCTTGTCGAGGTTCGTCCCGAGCATCGCCGTGATGTGGGACTCCGTGCTCTACGGCCTGTTCCCTGGGATGCACACCGAGACGAACATCAACTGCCTGGAGCATCATCAACTCGGTGAAGGATGCTCTTTGGTCTGTCCGAAACCTGTTGATCTTCCAGCTGAAGGAGTTGACCCCGACTGAGTGTTGCAGACTGGCCCAGGACTATGTGTTGAAGGACGCGCTGAAGCTTGGGGCAGCTGCCGCCAAGGCACGGTGGGGAAAGACCACCGTGTAACATCTGCCTGTCTAAGAAGAACAGGGGGCCCGCGCAGTCATTTGGGCTTCGCTGACACCTCAGCTAAACATGTAATCGGACAGACCTGTAAATAGGAATACTTTTGTTTTCAGTATGCAAACAAATGGAATGTTTACATAGTATGGCGTGTCCAGTTGTACAGATCATTTTATGAATAAAGTATATTTTTGAAAGAAAAAAAAATTCTCCATGAATACAATAACTACAATCATCCTTGTGGGTTCAAACCAGAAGGCACATGACCCCAGGTTTTCCTGTGGTTCCTCAACAAGGGATGAGACTATGGGTAGTGTGACTTGTGATTAATGTCCCAACTACTCGATCTTTTGCTTTCAACCTGTAGAAAAAGTGGACTGACTCATTTTAATTTACGTAGCAATTGGTGCAAGCTTTGACTCCGTAGCCCCAGATTGTCCCTGTAACTGGATGATCCACCACGATTCTATCGAAGGGCAGAGCAGACTTAAGGGGCTGAATGGCCT
This sequence comes from Chiloscyllium punctatum, assembly GCF_047496795.1. NCBI lineage: Eukaryota > Metazoa > Chordata > Chondrichthyes > Orectolobiformes > Hemiscylliidae > Chiloscyllium > Chiloscyllium punctatum. The sequence continues at coordinate 29,935,706 of NC_092770.1, read as the reverse complement.
CATCATGTTCCTGTTCCTTTCTGTATGCACAAATTTTCTGTGAAATTTGTTTAAAGAGGAACACTTTTCAGAATCAGAATTTGTACACTAGGAGTGTTAATAATCTTAATGAATGATTACTGGAATTAGGCATTTGGATATCTCTGGGAGTGCTCTGCAGTTTTAGAAGATGTGAGTGAACATAAGATCATGTGTATTCCTACAATAGTTGCTTTGAGGTTATGCTCCTGGCCACTAATCCAAAGGCCTGAACTAATGTTGTGGAGATGGTTTATATTCTCAACTAACTTGAAGAATTTAAAATTAACAAAATATATCTTAATGTTGACAATGAAACAACACAATTATCATAAAAACTTAGTTGAATCTTTGTCATTCTTGTTCTGTTTGCCCTCCATTTGATGCTAGTCTGAAAACATTCTTAACTGCCCTCTATAAAATACCCAGAAATGAAAACTACTACAAAAAAAACTCAACACTGTATCTACAACACTTAGGAGCTCACCACTATCTTCTCGATGGTTTAGTGACAAGTGATTTTAAAAGGTGACCTTGCCAGTGAGATTCCCATCTCATGAATTCAATTTTACAAAATCAACCTAAGAAGCATGGCTACATGAGTAAGACATCTATTGCTTAGAAATAATTCCTCTCGGTTGATCGACTGAACTGCTTTGGCCTCTTTTTGTAATGGCAATGAAATGTAAATTTCAGAATTTCTTCAATCTAGGGTCAGTTCAATAAATATCCAATTTTGTGTTGAAGGGCACTGTTTGGATAGAAGCATAAATGAAAGTTATCAAGTTTATTAGATACAGCTTACCCTGATATCAAAGTTATCAATCTGTATTATGTTGCCATCTTTTGGAAGCTTCAGCAAATAGCGACTAATGCATTAGGAAGCAAGAGATACACTGTGTGGGATACATATGTTGCAATTTGCCAGTTGTACTAGTCAAAAAGTTATCCTGAGATTTGCTAATATTGACTACCATTTATTATAACTTAAAAATTAAGTTATTGTAAACTGTTGCTTTTAATTAGAACTGCAATGACATGCTAAGCCTTTGCACCAATGCAATCAATTTTACAATGGGTGTGATGCTAGATGTACGGACCATATATCCAGCAGATTGGTTGTGTCAGATAGCTGATAGTTTGCAACAGGCAAATTGAGTAGATGTAATCAGTTCATGTTTGGAAAACTGAGATGTATCCAACATTGGAATTGATCCCATAATTGGGTTTCATTTGCTGAACAATTGTGCGCAATTCTTAGTAAAATCAACCAACTTTAAGATGACTTGTTGTGGTCAGTGTGGCTCACACATCTGCTGGAGGCTTTTATGTATTCACATGCAAGGTCCTATCTTGTAAATGCTTCATAAACACATCCCACTGTTTGTGCCTTTTCTCACTTATAAAGCTTGAGGAACAACCATGTCCTGGTGCATTCTTTATGACAGTGCCTTATTCAAAGTTAACTTGTCTGGTTTGAAATTAAAAGCTTGCAAGTTCACAGTTCCTTGCCACACTGGCAGAAGTTTTGCTGTGCTGAATCAGATGAATTGCCAGCCCATCACTGCCTTTATTTTATGCAGGAGAATTTGTTTTTGATTACATGTCACCATATCGGAATGTTACATTTAAACTAAAGCTAATAGCTGAGTTCATCCACAGTAAGGAAACAAAGGATCTAGCAAGGCATTAATGGTGGAATTTACAATTTACACTATTTTTAAACTTAATACGAAAATTAGCATCTTAATCTTGGATCTCATTTAGAAATGTTTTCCAAAAGGTCTGATTTTTAACTTTCTCAAAAGTACTTCATTTCATTTACACAGTTAAAATTCTGCCTCCTTGGATCTTGTGAATGTTAACGCAAAGCTTAATAGCCCTGCTAAATGGAATAGGCAACAGGAAGCAATATCAAGAATCGATGAATGAGCAATCTGACATACTACTTTTTTTTTCCCCAGATAACTTTTTAGGTGGTGACACAAAGTGGACAATGTCAAATTAATTGCCCATTATACACCATGCTCAAATCTTTTCCATTGAAGTTAGTAGGAGGGAACATTTGGAAAGGGCATATGAGTGATTCAATGCACAGCTTCTGCCTTGTTGGCATAAGCAAAAATGAGACAACTGAACCTGTTGAACACCCATTCAGCCATAAAATAATGTACTTACATGCTGTGTAAAGGGAGAAAACATTGTTTCATACAATATGTATCTTTTTTTATTTTCAGAAGCTTGTAGATGTCAGTATTATTTAAACTTGGGTCTTGTAATTTTTAGGGTTGACTTTTTTTTCAAAAAAAGCAATTCCCTATTTATATTGGAGACAAAAACAGGAATTGCTAGAAAAGTTCAGGTCTGGCAGCATCTAGAGAAAAGTCAGACTTAATGTTTCAGGTGGAGTAACCCTTCCTCAGAGCAGAGTGCAGCTCATAAATGCAATATAGTATTGAACACTGGGTTGTGAAGTTATGTAAAATTGTTCTGGGCCTTTGGAAGTTGATCCATGACTAAGTATTGAACTTTAGTTTTAATTTAGTTTTATAATGGCTAGTTCCTATGTGATTATATCTGACCAGATGTCCTGATGGTTTCTGAGACCAAACTTGATTCATTGGATAACTAAAAATTATTGTATAGCTTTGAGTCATTGTGGACAAATGTATCTATGTATTTTCTCAGGCTAAATCAAAGGAGAAAAATGTACTCGTCTCTCTAAAGACTACACTATCAACAAAGCACAAATCAGGAGTATGATCAAATACTCCCCACTTGCCTGGATGAGTGCAGCTCCAACAACACTAAATCAGTTGGACGCCATCCAGGATGAAGAAACTTGATTTGGCCTCCTCCATCATTCACTCCATTTTATCACTGCACAGTAGCAATGCAGAAATTCAGCATGGCTCCATAGACAGTATCTTCCAAACCGCAACCTTTCTTACAAAGGTGAACATCTGTCATGCGTGGGAACACTACTGCCTCCATGCTTCACTCCAAGCCAAATACCATCCTGGAAAAAGTGACAACTTCAGATGCTGGATATCAGAGTTGGAAAGTGTGATGCTAGAAAAGCACAGCAGGTTAGGCAGCATCCAGAAAGCAAGAGAATCAATGTTTCAGGCTAAGCCCTTTAATTTCTCTGTCCTCATTCCTGATGAGGGGCTTATGCCTGAAAAGTTGATTTCTGCTGCTCCTTGGATGCTGCCTGACCACCTGTGCTTTTCCAGTGCCGTACGTTTGGACAACCACCGTCCTGACTTGGAATTAAAGCACATTGCTTGACTGTGACTGGATCTCTTTGGTTTTGTTGCCGTTCATTTGTGGGTTGTGAGCATTGTTAATGCCAACAATTATCATCTTGTTCAGTTTGATGCTGTGTTCTTTGGGTCATCTTCCATGAAGATTACTGTCATTTGTTCTTGCTGTCATAGGCAACCCAAGCAAAATCCTCTACTTTATACTTCAGCATCAAAACAGTTCAACATTTTTCCATTTCATTGCTTGGCTGTTGTCTCAATTTTTTTTTGTTTTGCAGTAGCAGGCTTTCCTAGCTATGTTTATGGCCCTTAAAAAGTTTAGTCTTTAATTCACTGTCCACTACACCTCCAATTTTGGTGTCATCTGCAAACTTACTAATTGTACCTCTTATGCTCGCATCCAAATCATTTATATAAATGACAAAAAGTAAAGGACCCAGCACCGATCCTTGTGGCACTCCACTGGTCACAGGCCTCCAGTCTGAAAAACAACTCTCCACCACCACCCTCTGTCTTCTACCTTTTGAGCCAGTTCTGTATTCAAATGGCTACTTCCTGTATTCGGTGAGATCTAAATTTGCTAATCAGTCTCCCATGGGGAACCTTGTCGAACACCTTATTAATGTCCATATAGATCACATCTGCTCTGCCCTCATCAATCCTCTTTGTTACTTCTTCAAAAAACTCAATCAAGTTTGTGAGACATGATTTCCCACACACAAAGCCATTTGACTATCCCTAATCAGTCCTTGCCTTTCCAAATACATGTACATCCTGTCCCTCACAATGTCTTCCAACAACCTGCCCACCACTGACATCAGGCTCACTGGTCTATGGTTCTCTGGATTGTCTTTACCGCCTTTCTTAAACATTGCCAACCTCCAGTCTTCCGGCACCTCACCTGTGACTATCGATGATACAAATATCTCAGCAAGACGCCCAGCAATCACTTCTCTAGCTTCCCACGGAGTTCTCGGATACACCTGATCAGGTCCTGGGGATTTAACCACCTTTTATGCGTTTCGAGACATCCAGCATTTCCTCCTCTGTAATATGGGCATTTTGCAAGATGTCACATTCTATTCCCCTACAGTCTATATCTTCCATATCCTTTTCCACATTGAATATTTTGCATCAGTATTTATTTAGTGTCTCCCCCATTTTCTGTGGTTCCACACAAAAAGGCTGCAATGCTGATCTTTGAGGGGCCCTATTCTCTCCTTAGGTACCCTTTTGTCCTTGATATATTTGTAAAAACCTTTGGATTCTCCTTTTAACTCTATTTGCCAAAGCTATCTCATGTCCCCTTTTTTGCCCTCCTGATTTCCCTCTTCAGTATACTCCTATTGCCTTTATACTCTAAGGATTCACTCAATCTATACTGTCTATACCTGACATATGCTTCCTTCTTTTTCTTAACCAAACCCTCAATTTCTTTAGTCATCCATCATTCCCTATACCTGCTAGCCTTTCCTTTCACCCTGACAGGAATATACTTTCTCTGGACACTCGTTATCTCATTTCTGAAGGCTACCCATTTTCCAGCTGTCCCTTTATCTGCGAACATCTGCCCCCAATCAGCTTTTGAAAGTTCTTGCCTAATACCGTCAAAATTGGCCGTTCTCCAATTGAGAACTTCAACTTTTAGATCTGGTCTATCCTTTTTCAATCACTATTTTAAACGCATAGAATTATAGTTGCTGGCCCCAAAGTGCTCCCCCACTGACACCTCAGTCACCTGCCCTGCCTTATTTCCCAAGTGTAGGTCGAGTTTTGCACCTTCTCTAGTAGGTACATCCACATACTGAATCAGAAAATTGTCTTGTACGCACTTAACAACATCCTCTCCATATAAAGCTTTAACACTGGCAGTCCCAGTCGATGTTTGGAAAGTTAAAATCCCCTACCATAACCACCCTATTATTCTTCCAGATAGCTGAGCTCTCCTTCCAAGTTTGTTTCTCAATTTCCCTCTGACTATTAGGGGGTCTATAATTCAATCCCACTAAGGTGATCATCCCTTTCTTATTTCTCAGTTCCACCCAAATAACTTCCCTGGATGTATTTCCGGGAATAGCCTCCCTCCCCTTATCTAAAATGACACCCCTTTTCGCCCTCTTTCCTCCTCCTCCTTTCCCACCCCCCTCCTCTATTGCTTCCCTTTCTATCCTTCCTGTAGCATTTGTATCCTGGAACATTAAGCTGTCAGTCCTGCCCATCCCTGAGCCATGTTTCTGTAATTGCTATGATATCCCAGTCCCATGTTCCTAACCATGCCCTGAGTTCATCTGCCTTCCCTGTTAGGCCTCTTACATTGAAATAAATGCAGTTTAATTTATTAGTCCTACTTTGTCCCTATCTGCTGTGACTGTTTGACGCACTTCTGTTCTCAACTGTACCAGTCTCAGATTGATCTTTCCTCACTATCTCCCTGGGTTCCTTTTTCTCCCCCCCCCCCCCCCCCCCCCCACCTTTTTTTACCAGTTTAAATCCTCCCAAGCAGCTCCAGCAAATCTCCCTGCCAGTACGTTAGTCCCCTTCCAATTTAGGTGCAATCCATCCTTCTTGTACAGGACACTTCTACCCCAAAACAGATTCCAATGATCCAAAAATGTGAATCCTTCTCCCATGCACCAGCTCCTCAGCCCTGCATTCATCTGCTCTATCCTCCTGTTCTTACCCTCTCTAGCTCATAGCACCGGGAGTAATCCAGATATTACTACTCTCGAGGACCTCCTTTTTAAATTTCTGCCTTACTCTCTGTAATCTCCCTTCAGGATCTCAACCTTTCCCTTCCTATGTCATTAGTTCCAATGTGGACAATGACCTCTTGTTGGCCCCTCTTCCCCCATGATCACATTCTGCACCCTGTCTGAGACATCCTTGATCCTGGCACCAGGGAAACAACACACCATTCTGCTTTTCTGCTGCTGGCCACAGAAATGTCTGTCTGTACCTCTGACTACAGAATTCCCTAATTGATCTCTTGGAAGCCGACATACCCCTCATTGTATTAGAGCCAGTCTCAATACCAGAAACTTGACTGTTCGCGCTATGTTCCCCTGAAAATCCATCACCCCCTACATCTTCCAAAACAGCATACCTGTTTGAAATGGGTAGATCAATAAAAGGCTACTGCACTTGGTGCCTACCTCTCTTACCTTTCCTGGAGTTAACCCATCTGTGTGACTGTATCTGAGATTTCCCCCCTCCTCCTCCTATAACTGCCTTCCATCACATGCTGTTGCAAATTTTGCATTGCTTTTAACTATCTCTTCCAACCGATCCATTCGATCTGATAAGATTCACACCCAACAGCATTTATGGCAGATATAATCCGCAGTAACCCTTAAACACTCTCAACTCCCACATCTGACAAGACGTACATATCACTGTACTAAAGGCCATTTTTGCTCCTTCACAATCTACAGAGCCAGAAAATAACACCTTCTTATTCCTCTACAAAACACCACCCCAGGTTAATTAATAGTTATGGCTTCTATTTGAAGTTTAATCAAGAAACATCTCCAAAAACACATAATCCAGAAACCTTATGCTCTCTTTTTTTTTTAAGTCTGCTTCCTCCTTTTCAAAAAGTACAATTTCTTTGTGTTTTCGCAACACCATTTGGCAGTAGACTTGCCACAATATGGCATGTCATTTTGCACTGGATAAATGAAGTTTTATTCCTCGAAAGAAAAGGATTATCTGACCATTCCCACACTGGGAGTGCATTGTGTGGGGCTATTAGGGAATTAGAGGACATTTATCAAGTTTGGTCAAAAGGAGTAAATTAAGAAAGAATCTTTTAAAGGTGCAGGATGAAATGGGAAGGTTTAATCAAGAAATTCCAGGGAGTAGGATCTTGATAGTTGGAAGTGCTGATTTGGCTTGCAAGCTCTGTGCTTGGAGTGGCTGCTCATGATAAAGAGGATGATGGCAGCAATCTTAAGTGTGTGAATCTACAGGATCTGCTTTAATCTGATGTGGTAGAAGGAAAAACCCCTTTGTGGTACATCTAGTGTCTGTAATCGGCTTATTGTTTGTTAGCAACTAGTCACATTTCATTTTTCAGGATTTGGAGATGCCAGTGTTGGACTGGGGTGTACAAAGTTAAAAATCACACCACACCAGGTTATAGTCCAACAGGTTTAACCGGAAGCACGCTAGCTTTGAGTCCATAACCACCTGATGAAGGAGCAGTGCTCCAAAAACTAGTGTGCTTCCGATTAAACCTGTTGCACTATAATCTGGTGTTGTGATTTTTAACATTTTATTTTGATAGACTGAGGAGAGAACCAGGTGTCAAGTCTTACTATAAGCTTCTAAAGTGAAATGCCCACAAGTCCATGTGACGTAACGAGTGGCGCTTCCTTAACCCTTTCATACCCATGTAGAATGAAAGCACACATTGACAGTGGAGTGATTGAAATCTGATATGTGAGAGTTGGGGTCTTGGAGTAACTTGATAGCAAGTGATCTTGGACAGTTGATAATCAGTGTGAACATAGAGATTACTATGTTGATAAGAAATCAATAATTCAGTTTTTGTATCATTTGTTATATGGTCACTTTAGTGATGAATCATCATTTCAAAGACCAGGCTCCTGACCAAACACTCTGGGGAAAAATAGTGATGTACAATATAGAAGTTTCCCCCAAAACAATGAACTTGACTGAAAGGGTTGGGCATTCATGCAAACAAGGAATGCACATCTAAATTGCCCAAGGTTCTGTAATCAATGACACTTTTAAACATGTACAGAATGCAGAAAATCAGCATCTGATTACGAGACTTTCTTGATGAAATAAGCTCAGCCATTAAGGACAATAATTCTCTGAATGGACATTAGGAGCTGTCATTCTTTTATGAAAAAAGAACAGAGGTGGGACTCTCTGCCTCAATGTGAACTGAAGGTTGACCGTTCTTTTTGATTTGATGTTTTTGTATGTATAATTTAGCAGTGTTGTACCATGCCAGAAGCATACAGAACAATGTTGCATCTTTGTTGAAAGTGCAGATTAATAGCAGTGTATGTACTGGTTTATATATTAATATTTAAATAATATGCACAAGGCATGAGCCTGGTATACGATGACTGGTACTTTTCGGAGTACACAAAATAGCATGTCAGATTGTATATCATCGTTAAATGTTCAGAAGCTAAGCAGAATGTTGTAGTATTTTCATTTTAGATTGTGTTTTCTTTTTTGGCTTGGATAATTGTTGGGTTCATAATGGACACTTTTTGGAACAGAGATTTCTGACAAGTTTTCTTGTGTGGAGGTATCCTGATTTATGATGCCTGTTTTTCCAACATTGCTTCAGGCCTAAGGAAATGAACCAACATCTGCTAGTTGTTAATTTTACTTAAAGGTGCTGGTATCACTGTTATGCTCCTTCTGCTGCATAGCCATTATAAATGCACCAAAAGGATCATGGAGCCAGCTGGCATCTAAAGCTTCACTTAATAGCTTGTCATACTGTGTGAGGTACCTGCTGCCCAATATGTGAATCCTAATCATTCATCTGCCTGAAGCAGTCTGATTCCATTCTGTTGCAGTTATGTTTATTTAAGGTGATTGCAACAGATTATGCTTCAAAAGACCTTTTTCTAGGATCTTTTATCGCTACAACTGAATGAAGTTAGGATCTGGTCTTCAAAGATCCTGTCCACAAGATCTTTGAACTTGTGTTGGTGGTGAGTTTGTGTGGAAAGGGCATATTAGTGGAGTAGGTGATATTCCTGTTGCTTTCCTGTCTCCACCAGAATTAAATTCTGTGTGGGAAGGCCCATGACCAAACTTCCTGCCCTGCTCCCAGTTGACCTGGTAAGTTAAGAGCCTTAGCCCACTGTAGCTGGAATTAAGCCTACTATAAAGGGGCCTATTGCCATCCAGCATTCTCAATAGCTGCTACTATGGTGCAGCTTTTTGCCTCTGGTTAGGTACTCCCTCAATCAATGGCAATCCATGCCGGATCGAGGGACTAGACCTCATTCACTGATTTTTGCCCTTGCTTCCAACAACAGAAACCACCCCAGCATGTCATCATTACTTCTTATCTTGGAACCTCTCAGGTCCTCTATGATCCTTACACTCTGGGGATGCTCTCCTGCCAGCAACCATGACCCCGTCTATCGTGCTGCTGAGTGCATGAGCTGACTGCTTCTGATTGGCATGGTCTTGGGAAAGCTCTCTGACCTCAACATCAGCTGCTTGGTGTGTCGTTTGGCAGGTCTCCTCCCAGCAGCAATGCATACCTGTTGCTAACTATCTCACTGTCATGTTTGACCATGCTGCTCCTCTGATGCTGCCTGAACTGCTGTGCTCTTCCAGCACCACTAATCCAGAATCTGGTTTCCAGCATCTGCAGTCATTGTTTTTACCCTAATGCCATAGCCAGATTCCATTCCACTTAATAAAATGAGAACTTTTGGAAGCAATAACATCCAGTTGAATCCATCAGCCAGAGAACAATCAAAATTTGGAATGGATATTTTGTATATTATTTTAACTCCTTCAAAGCCTTCCACTTCCATAACATTAAAACTTGGCTGCTTTGGTTTAATTTGTGAATTTAAAGCACCCATGTGAGTGAGTGAAAACATTCAAGTCATTCATGATTCACTCCTTTGCTTGACAAATAAAAATGTTTAGTTTAGTACTAATCCTAATGTTGACCTGAATATCTTGTCTTGTTTTTGAATCTATGCTGATTTACTCTATGCTTCCTAGTGTCAATATTTGCCACGTGTGTGTGAAATGCTGGTTTTAAAATGCCAGTTTGCTGATGGGTGGCTTTATGCCTTTTAATATAGGGAGCTTCCTGCTATAGATTGCCAGATTAACAAACTAATTGTATGCCATTTTGAGTAATTTGCAAAAGGCCAATCAGTTGATAAACGATGTGAGCTTTCACGCATCAGTTAATGTTGTAATATCGATTAATGAAGCTAAATGAGATAGAAGGAATTGAATGTTTGCCTATGGAGAGTTTTTTTTACATCAGTGACTTGTTTGATAAATTAACTACTGTGAAAATGCTGCATAGGCAATCAGTGTACTGCATATTTATAAAAGCAAATGTTAGAGGTTCACTTGGAGTGAAGAAAGCAAAACAATGCCTCCAATTCCTCAGAAGGCGAAGGAAATTTTGGCATGTCACAAAGACACCTACCGAATTTTATAGATGCACCATAGAAAGCATCCTATCTGGATATCTAATTGCGTGGTATGGCAACTGCTGTTCCTAAGACTGCATTGAACTACAGAGTGGTGAACAGCCTAGCCCATCATGCAAACCAGCCTTCTATCTATTGACTTCATCTGTACTTCCCTGCTGCCTCAAGAAAGTACCCACTATTATCAAAGGCCCCTCCCACCTGGTTATACTCTCCAACCAGGAGAAGATATAAACATGTATGACCAGATGATTCAAGAACTGCTTCTTCCCTGCTGTTAACAGCCTATTTAACAGACTCCTCAAATATTAATGTTGATCTCCCTCTGCACCTTTTCTCTGTGGCTGTATTCTGCACTCTTGTTCTGCTATGCTGATGCACTTTTATATGGTTATCATTTGGTGGTACCTCTCAAATAAGCATGAATCTCTTCCACAGGGTGAGTCTGTAGGTGGCAGTACAGACTGTGGCTTCTGCAAGCTGTATTACATTTTGGGCAGAAGGTGATCATGGCAGAAGTGTGGGTGTAGCAATGTGCTGCTCTTGCTTTTTTTTGTCTGGCTTGTGTTTGTTTTTTTTTCTAAAGTAAGGCTCTAGGTGCTCGATACCTTCTCCTCCACTTTTTGGATGGTCTTGGGCCAGTGATTCCTAGGTGTCTGTGAAGGCCTGGAGGGTCTCACTATAGCACTCCTCTGCTCACTGGGAGTAGACTATCTGCTTGGGGAGTCTCGTATGGTCATGAGGACAATATGCCCAGCCCATTGCAGTCAATCAAGGGTGCCTTAATGCTGGGGATGTTGGCCTGATTGATGCTGGTGTTGGTATGATCCGTCTGTATATCATGCAAAACAACACCTTGTCACATGTACCAAGTTAGTAAAAACAAAGGCTCATGCCCAAAATGTCGATTCTTCTGTTCCTTGGATGCTGCCTGACCTGCTGCGCTTTTCCAGCAACACATTTTCAGCTAGTGAAAACAATAAATCAACTTTGGGATTGTGGACACTGAGAATGTCACTTAGTATAAGCTTGAGGAACCTCTGGGCTGTTTTTAATTGGACTTAATGACTTCACTTCAACTGATTACAGTTTGCTTATGAAATCAGAACATTGTTTCTCTATCAAAATAACTACAAATTTAACATTAGTCTCTACATCGTGGAGACAGGGTGCCAACTCGTGGAGTATTTCAGTAAACATCTGATATGCACCAAACAATGCCCTGTGGTTGACCACTTCCACTCTGCCAAGGGCATGCAAGTCCTGGGTCGCCTCCATCACCAGGTCCGAGACGCCTATCGACTGGACAAAGAACACCTCCTCTTCCACCTTGCGATCCTTCAACCACACAGCATCAACCTTGACTTCACTACTTTCCAAATCTCTCCTCCCCCAACCTTATTCCAGATCCAATTCTCAAACTTGGCACTACCCTCTTGACTCTCCTACCTGTGCATCTTCCTTCCCACTTATCCACTCCACCCTCCCCACCAACCCATCACAATCATTCTTCCCCACCTGCATCTATCTATCGCCTTCCCATCTACCTTCCCTAAGCTCACCCCCACTCCCTATTTATCTCTCAGCCCCCTTCTCCCTCCTTTTTCTGAAGAGCTTATGCCCAAAATGTTGATTATCTCCTGCTCCTCAGATGCTGCCTGACGTGTGCTTTTCCAGCACTGCATTTTCTTTTTGACTTTGAACATGCGCCAGTCTTGGGAAGGTTTTTCTTTGGCAATTCTTTCCTCAAATAGAATAAACAATGCATGTTACTCTGGCATTACTTCAATGGTTGACACAAACCAGTTAAGACAATGTCTGAAATTTGCACTTCATTCTCAAGCACACTAATGGAATCTCTATTGATAAAGACTATCTGGGTGCTCCTGGATCCTCTAATAAAGGAGTGTGGGTTACAAGAGTAAATGGCAATGCATGTCATTTCATAATGGATTAAAATACATTCAAGTTTGAAGGTGTATCTAGTTCAGTAAAATGGTCTTTTTTTTTGTGTGGTGTATTAATGACACTTCCTTCAGATCTCAAAGCTGCTCAAAATGATCTAGCAATCTCCATGGTAAAGATTTCCCATTTCTCTACTTTAATTTGAATCTGGTGCCAAATTCTGGGGATTTGCTGGCATTTAACATGTCACAATATGCACTGTAGGAGTTCTGAGGCAGAGTCACCGGACCTGAAACGTTAATTCTGATCTCTCTTAGCAGATGCTGAGCTTTTCCAACAACTTCTGTTTTTGTTTTTGTAATATGGACAACAGAATGTCATTTAAAGTTGACTCAGGCAGCCTTTTACTTTAATGTTTCCATGACCGTGTAGTTGCAAAGGTTGAGTGTTTCCTGGGAGTCTACCCAAGGAAAGTGACTGACCTGGATGGTGTCCCTGGCCGAGCACTTAGATCCCGTGCAGACCAGCTGGTGGAGCACTGACATCTTCAGCCTCTCACTCCTACAAGCCAAAGTCCCCACCTGTTTCCAGAAGGCCACCATCATCCTCGTACCTAAGAAAGCACATGCAACATGCCTTAATGACTACTGCACAGGGGCTCTGATCTCAATCATGAAGTGCTTCGGGAGGCTGGTTATGGCCCACGTAAACTCCAGTCTCTCAGCCTGCCTCAATCCCCTACGGTTTGCCGACTGACGTAACAACCGGTCCAAAGTTGCCATATCCCTGGAACATTTGGACAACAAGAACCCCTACATCCGTCTCCTGCTCATTTGACTACAGCACTGTCTTCAACACCTTGGTCTCGGCTCCATCCTCTGCAACTGGATCCTCCACTTTCTGACCCACAGACTGCAATCTGTGAAGGTGGATAACTGCACCTTCACGATAACATTCAATACTAGAGCACCCCAAGGATGCATTCTCAGCCCACTGTACATCCTGTACACCCACAACTGTTGTCAAATTCCAAATGAACATTATTTCCAAGTTTGTTGATTGATACCGTCCTAGTGGGATGGATATTTAACAATGAGTCAAAAAAAAAGGAGATAGAGGTCTCGTGGTACAATGAGAACAACCCCTTTCTCAATGTCAGCAAAACTAAAGAACTGATTCACCCTTTTAAAAAAGGTGAACATGCCCCCATCAATGGAGCTGAGGTTGTGAGGGGGGGAGAGCGTCAAGTTCCTTGGAGTGACAATAACTGACACCAGGTCCTGGACTTCCCACATAGACATGACAGTCAAGAAGGCACAACAATGCTGCCTCTTCCTCTGGCTCAGGAAATTCGGCACGTCCATAAGGACCCTCACCAACTCCTACAGATGTACCACTGAAAGCATACTGTCTAGGTGCATGACTGGCAGGTATGGCAGCTGCTCTGCCCAGGACTATAAGAAACTACAGAAGGTGGTGTGCTCAGCCCGGACCATCATAGGAGACTAACCTTTCATCCGTGGACTCCATTTGCATAGCTCACTGCTGCAGAAAGGCTGCCAACATCATCAAAGATCCATTGTATCCTGGTAATCTCCTATAACCTCTTCCATCAGGCAGAAGATACAGAAGCTTGAAACAGCAGGTTCAAGAACAGCTTTTCCCCTGCTGAATGGACACTCGAACCTCCAAATGCTGATCTTGCTATCGTTGATCTCCCCTAATGCACACCCTGTGCAATGTAACCTGCATGCATCTAAGTCTTTCTTTTGATCTGTACATCATTACTTTGTAAACAAAGCTTTTCATGGTACTTTGGTACATGTGACAATTGATTGGTTTCATTTTTAACTTATCAATTTCCTGCATTGTTGTTTGTCTGTTGTCCAGATCTTTTCCCAGTGCATCTGCTCTTGCAAAGTGTCCTGAAGTTTCTTTCTCCCCGGCTCCCTATTCCCACCCTTCATTCTGACTTTTCAAGTCTACGATGTCCAATATTGTCACTGGGGGCTAGTCTCCATGTCTCCCATTCCTACCTCTGCTCTGCTCTGTCACCTTTCTTCAATTCCCTAGCTCCTGCCCATGCTCTGTTGCATTTTTCTTTCTATCCCTGGCTCCTGTTCCCATTCCCACTCTTCTTACCTTTTTAAAATTCTGCCTATTGCTTCCATCAAAGTTTCACTCTACTCTTGGCTCATTTTGAACTGGCCCTGAACTACTGAGCTTCACTTAGAAGCAGAACTTTAGTTGATAGTAGCATTGACTGTTACCTGCCAGTAGATGGAGTGCAGTTAATAAAAACTTCAAGCCAATGTAATTTGTGATAACTGTATACAGTAGTCTTTTTATATCTAGCAATTGTCATAAAAATCACCACAGTGGAAGCATCCATGCTGACCCTCCAAAGAACATCCTGCACAGACTCCCTCCCCTAACCTCTCCTGTAACCCTGCATTTCCTATGGCCAATCCACTTGACCTGCACATCTTTGGACTGTGCAAGGAGCACCTGGAGGGAACCCATTCAGACACCTGAGAATGTGCAAACGCCACACAATCACCAGAGGCTGGAATCAAACCTGGGTCCCTGGTCCTGGTGCCGTATGGCAGCACTGCTAATCAGAGTCACTGTTTTGGTTTGCAAATTATTAGCTAGAAATACACAATACTGTGTAACAACGATACAGAATTTCAACTTATCACTTGTCTAGAACAGTCCAAAGGAACTGATTCCAATTTTAAAGTTAATTTCTGTGGGAACCTAGAATACATGGAAATTCATGTCACTTAAAGGTACTATTTTCAGGAATCACAACTTTGAGGAATTGAGTGCAAAGGTGATTTACTAGTGTGATACATGAATGAAGGATCTTAGACACCAGCAAAAATTTAAGAATAAATTCTCCTTGGAGTAGAGAAGATTAAGAGGTAACCGTAATGAGGTGTTCAACATTATGAACAATTTTGACAGGATAAAGAAGGATATTATGTTTCCGCTGATTTGTCAGTATCTCGGAATCACAATTTCAAGATTGTCAGTAAGAGGGCGAAGAGTGAGATGAGAAATTCCTTTACTCAGCATTATTTGGATTTGGAATGTGCTGCCTAGGAGAGTGATAAAGGCTGATTTCACTGGCATTTTTTAAAATAGCTGGACATATTTGACAGTGATTAAATTTAAAAAGCTGAAGAATGGGACTAGTTGGGTAGCTGTTTTGGGAGTTGGTACAGTTTTGATGGATTGAGTGGCCTCTTGTGAGTTTCTATGACTTATTGTATTGGTTTTTGAGTTCCACTATCCAATTTATACCTGAGGGTTTCACAAATCCTTTAAAGAACGATCCAAAAATAGTCACTTAATGGCCACCGGCATCAACTGACTGCAAGTGGCCAACTTTGAACCTGAGTGAATTGAATTTATTGTCACGTGTACCGAGGCACAGTGAAAAGCTTTGTCTTGCGAGGAATACAGGCAGATCAGAGTTAAGGCGCGTGGATACCTAAATAATAGATCACTAGCAGCCAAAACAAAAACGCTAGTACAAGTGAGTGTTAAGAGTTTGAGTCCATTCAGTTTTCTAACAACAGTAGGGTAGAAACTGTTATGAAACCAGCTGGTACGTGTGTTCAGGCTTCTTCTGTACCACCTTCCTGATGGTAGAGGTTGTAGAAAAACATTGCCAGGGTGGGGCGGATCTTTGAGAATGCTGGCGGTCTTTCCTTGATAGTGGGCCTGGTAGGTGGATACTATAGATGGGAGGTTGGAATTTGTGATTGTCCAGGCCAAGTTCATCACTCTCTGTAACAGTCTCTGATCTTGAATGGTACAGTTGCCATACCGGTTAGTGATATATCCAGACAGAATAGTCTCAATGGCGCACCTATAAAGTTGGCAAGGGTATTTGCCGTCATACCAAATTTCCTCAAACTGCCTGAGGAAGAAGAGACATTGTTGGGCCTTTGTAACCAGTGCGTTCACATGAGTCTAAGAAAGCTTGTTGTGGATGACCACTCCCAGGAGCTTGACACATTCCACTTTATTCCACGTCTGTGCTGTTATGACCGTGAAAGCAGCACTACAGCGTGCTCCTTCCCTCACTATATCTGAGAGCAGCACAAGGCGCTCATTTTCAGTTACACCTTTTCAGAATATTCGCATCTTTGAGATAAGAGCATTATCTGTTTTCGAGGCAATGAAATCACACTAAGCTTTTATTTTAAGCTGCTGCTGGTGGCTGATCAGAGGGGACGAATTTTTGACTACAGAACTAAATCCAACTGCAGGAAACAGTTTCTGTCTCTGAAAGGAAGGGCATCTGATGCCAGTACAAATTGGAAAAGAGTCTTTTGGGCATATAAATGTAAAAAGCTATCTATAATAGACTATTGTTGGGCCAGGACACCACAAACTGACTGATCTCTCTCGTTAAAATCTTACACCTCAAGACTCCTTTTTGTGCTGAACATTATCCCCTATTTTGTTAGTTATACAGCATGAAAACCGATCCTTCAGTCCAACTCCTCCATGCTGACCAGGAAGTTCTACAGGCAGGCACAATTACAACATTTTAAAAGACCTTTAGACAAGTAATGGATAGGAAAGGTTTAGAGGGATTTGGGCCAAACATAGGCAAATAGGGCTAGTTCATTTTTGGAAACTTGTTTGGCATGGATGAAATGGGCCGAATGCTCATAAAGCATGGAAACGAGCCCTATGACTGATTCTATGAAGTAGTCCCATTTGTCTGTTTGGCTCATGTCCTCCAATCCTTTCCTACCCATGTTCCTGTCCAAATGTCTTTTAATTATTGTAATTGTAGCTGCCTTTACCACTTCCTAGGGCAGCTTTTTCCATAGAAGTAATACCATCTGCATGAAAAAGTTGTCCCTCAGGTCCCTTATTAAATCCTTCCTCTCTCGCCTTAAACCTATGCCCTCTAGTTTTGGACCCCCCCCCCCCCCCCTCACCTTTCCCGGGTAAAAACCTTGGTTATAAACTTTACATTTGCCCCTTCATTGTATAAACCTCTCTAAGGTCCTCTCCTCACCCCTGACACTCAAGGGAAAACATATCCCAGCCAATCCAGCCTCTCGTTATAACTCAAACCTTCTTGTCTTGGTAAAATCCTTGTAAATCTCTTTTTTGCATGCTTTCCAGATTAATTAGATCCTTCCTATACTAGGGCGACCAGAATTGTACGCATTACTCCAGATGTGGCCTCCATTAATCTCTTGTACCGCTATAACGTGATGTCCTAGCTCCTGTATTCAATGCTCTGACCGAAGAAGGCAATCTTGCCAAATGCTGCCTTTACCACTCTGTCTCCGTGATGCTACTTTCAAGGAAGTATGCACCTCTACCCCTAGGGGTCTCCCATTAACTATGTAAGTTCTGACCTGGTTTGTCTTAATAAAATGCAACACCTGGCATTTATCTTAATTAAACTCCACCTGCCATTCCTTAGCCCATTAGCCAGTTGATCAAGATTCTGTTGTACTCTTGGATAACCTTCTTTCCTATCCACTATACCACCAATTTTGATGATGTGGAGGTGCCGGTGTTGGACTGGGGTAGACAAAAATTTAAAAATCATACAACACCAGGTTATACTCCTCCAACTCTATTTGGAAATTCAAGCTTTCAGCACGTTGCTCCTTTGTCAAGTAGCTAGTGGGGCAGGATCATAGGACACCGAATTTATAGTAAAAGATGAAAATGTCCTATAACTGCAATTTATTGAACAAACCTAGATTGCTGTTAAGTCTTTAATCACTTAGAATGGGCTTCGATTGGTTAAGATGTAAATCCCAGAACTTATTTCAAGTCTGTCTGAGATAACTTGTAATGTTTGATATAAAAAAAGTGACATCTCTGTTCAGACAATGTATTAAAGATGAGGTTAGAATCTGTCTGTATCCCAACCTTGACTCAGACTGGTTCTATTTCCAAAGTAGGAATTGATAAAATGTCACATGAACTGACTGCCTACAGATTGTGTGCCGTTCTCTATCTTCCACCCTGAACATATTAAAACAGCTATTCCCTATGGACAAGTCCTACGCATACATTGGATCTGCACAGATGAAGAGGAATGTGACAGACACTGAAAGGTGCTGAAGTATGCTCTCATAAGGACAGGATGCGATGCTCAACTCATAGACTGTCAATTCTGATGTGCCACAGCAAGAAATTGTAATGACCTCCTCAGGAGACAGATGTGCGATACGACCAAAAGCGTACCCTTCGTTATCCAGTATTTCCCGGGTGCAGGGAAACTATGCCATGTGCTTCGCAGCCTAAAATATATTTTCAATGAGGAGGAGCATTATCGCCAAGACCTTCCCCGTGCCTCCACTTCTCACCTTTTAAACAACTGCTAAACATTAAATAGACCATTGTTTGCAGCAAACCACCCAGCCTTCAGGACAGCTTCGACCACAACAACATATAACCCCGTCACGGCAACCACTGCAAGACGTATCATTGTTGACACGGACACCAACCACTCAGTATGCAGCAGATACTGATGTGACTCAGGCAATGTTGTCTATCTTGTGCTGCAGGCAAGGATGCCCTGAGCCATGGTATGTTGGTGAGAACAAGCTGATGCTGCAGCAATGGCTGAAAGGACACCGTGCAACAATGACTAGACAGGGATGTTTCCTCCCAGTTGGGAACACTTCAGCGATCAGGGGCATTTTGGCCTTGGATCTTCAGGTCACCATCCTCCAAGACGGACTTCGGGATATGCACCAACGCACAATGACCAAGCAGAGGCTGATAGCCAAGTTTGATACGCACAAGGATAGTCTCAACCTGAATCTTGGTTCATGTCACACTGCAGGTGACCCCACTACACTATACACTCACTCACATTCTTGTGCGCTCGTATGTGTTCTTTCTCTCCCACCCGCAGGGTCTTTCCCACCCCCTCGTTCACAGACGCAGCCACACTCTTGTGCACACCCTCGCACAGGCATAGTTTGTTGTGCATGCGCGCACTCACTCTCCCTCTGTCTCTTACACACACACACACAAGTTGATAGGGTGAACTTGCATTTGCAAATGCATTCTATTTTGCTCAAAAAGCATACAATCTGTCGGCAGGCAGTCAGTCCATGTGACATTTTTTGTCATTTCCTACTGTGGAATTGTCTGCCTCAAGGTTGAGATATAGGCAGCCTTTAACCTCACTTGTTTAATGCATTGTCTGAGCTGAAATGTCTTCATTTTCTTAAGTTCAGTTATCTTTGGACTGTGACTTGAAAGAAGTTCTGGGATTTACATACAATAGGGATGCAGGTTTCAATTGATTAGTAAGTGATTTAAGATTTAACCGCCATCTAGGTTTGTTCAATACATCACATCAGTTGTATGAAACTTTGATCTTTTACTATAAATTCTGTGTCCTATGATCCTGCCCCACCAGTTATCTGACGAAGGAGCAGTGCTCCGGAAGCTTGTACTTCTAAATAAACCAGTTGGACTATAACCTGGTATTGTGATTTTTTTTTAAAACCAATTTTGATGTCATCTACAAACTTACTAACCACACCTCCCATATTCGCATCCAAATCCCTTATACAGTCTGTTCTGATATAATGCGATAGTTCCAGTGTTATGAGAAAATTGCATAATAGTAGTATCATTTAAACCAATGGGATTGCAATCACGTTATAGCCAATACAGGTAAGGAAAGTTCATGTTCTGCAAGTAATAGTCTAAAGTCTTCCAGTTATAACCAATTTACATTGAAGAGACACACGTTCTAGCAGAACTGACTGTGTAATTTGTATCTGTATGTGAGTGCATTTATAATTATACATAGATCCTAGAAATTGCTTAGTGTTGCCATCCTTTAAATTGAAAATCCAGACTAATGCTTTCTCCTAGACAGAGGGAAAAGCAGTGTGTAATATCCAGTTTCTCTGATTTGTTCAGAGGTTGAAGTGATCCCAAAATGTTTTTATACTCTGTGCTCCCAACTGCAGACTTGCCTCGAACCTTGTAGATAGCAGAGAGATTTTGAGGTGTCATGAGGTCTGGTGCTTATTAGCCCACACAGCCCTAACCTTACTCCAGGAGTTGCAACATTTGATATAGTTGGTCCAGGTAACCTTCTGGTTAATGAAGAGAATTATAATGTTGAGTGTGTGGAACTCAATGAAGTTGGTGTCATTGGAGATCAAGTAAAAACTGGGCTTTGATTTTGTTTCTGACTCCAAACATGATCTTAACATGAAGGAAATTTTAATGAAGCTAGTGATAGTAGTTAGACAATGTGGATTATGGTAATAGTTAATGAGCAGCAATACAGTGGCATTGTCCTGAATCACTATGGAGAAAAGGCAAAAAAAATCAAGATAGAAGTTAGAAGTGAGCTCCCTCATTTCTTCCCTGATTTATCTACAATTATAAATTGTAGGATGGAAGGTCTCTGTCTCAAGCTGACAAAAGCATCTTTTTACAGTTTGGTCTCCGATTTAGGGTCCAATCTCTGCATTTAACCACCGCTTAGTAAAGTGTGTGAGAGAGATGGGGCATAAGCCTGTGAGACTCTGTGCCCGTGGATGAGAGCGTGGGAGGTGTATGTGTGTATATGGTGTGCAGTGAATCCATTAATGTTTGTAAAATCCACTTTGGAAATAGAATCAGTCTGACTTAAGATTGGTCTCACTCGCACCTTTTGTTTTGAGGCATTGACTGAGCTGAGATGTCACCTTTTGTTATAAAACCTTAAATTATCTTGAGAATGTGACTTAAAAGAAGTTCTGGGATTTACATATTAAAGAACCGAAACCAGCAAATTTGTTCTAAAAGATGAAAGACTTAACAATCTAGGTTTGTTCAATGTATCATTGTATCATTGTCATCTTTTGCTATAAATTCTGTCTTATGGTCCTGCTTCACAACCACCTGATGAAGAAGCAGTGCTGGGAAAGCTATAGCTTCCAAATAAACCAGTTGGACTATAACCTGGTGTTGTTTTGATTTTTAATTTAGCATACTGACTGTGAGACAAAACAATAAAAAGCCTAGTAAGATTAGAACTTGCTTCCTCTGGGCTGCCCTCTCACCACCTTCCCTGGATCAGTGTTTCCTTCTCTTCGAGACATCCATAATACTCTGGGTCTTTGTCACAGTTCCCGTAGAGCCCAAATTCCACTTCCTTTCCTGTCCACTGATCAGGGAGTTTAGCCTGAGGGCTTTGGACCAGCATCTGATTCTGGATAATAAACTGAAGCTGGGAATCGGACTTGGCCTCAACGTGAGTTTGACTCCTGTCCCATTAGGCTGTAATGTGAAAATGATGATGAAAGCTGCTAACACACAAAACATGTGTTAATCCCACTGCTTTGGAAACCAATTGTGGTTAGATATGCAGTACAAAAGCACCCTGTTCATCTGTCTCTTGCAACCGTTCTTTGCAAAGCCTCTGGAAATGGGAGGTTACTTTGTTGAAACCTAAACTGTGCACTGTGGGTGCCAGGGGCTGTTCTGTTTGATATGTTAGAGAAATTGTCAACAATATATAGATATCAGACCTTAATCTGCTTACAAACTGAAACTGCCAGATGGCACATAGTTTTGTAAAATTATCTGGTTAAGCTGCTCATGCATTTAAATAACCATGTTTGACTTGTTAAACAGCATGAAAGATAGCTTTGTGCCATGGCTGACTCATTTGAAGGTTACAAAAGACTGAAGGCTAATCCCATTCTAAGATCATGTACAAAACTAGGAAATGCCTAAAAGATTCAAGAGCATGACTCTGAGGTTATACAACTTACTTTATACTATTTCTTTAAATTGATGTAAACTTAGTTATTTGGCTGGAAGTATGGTTTGTAATGGAGGAAAGAAATAAGTGAATCCTAAATGACTAAAGACATTAGCTTCAAGATAACAGTAATGTGCATCCTTAAAGTGTATACATCAATCTCTAGCTTGTCAGTAGTGCAGCTATTTAATGCACAGCTTCTCTTCTGTCACACAGATATAATTTTGAGAGATTCTTCAGTGAAAGTGCCTTTTATGTGTCGATGCTTTTACTTTCCTGTATTTTAATCAGCACCAGATGCTATCTGATGGCAAAATGCTGCTGAGAATCTGCCAAAGCCATGTTACTATCGATCAGGGAACCAACCTTACTATTTTCAGTGCATGTAGCAACTGCATGTATGTTGGTACAGTTCTAAAGTGTTAAGGAATGATTTTCCATGTTTAGGGTTTCTCCCTTTTGTTCAATTTTATTTTGAATTGCAACTTTTGCATCCTGCCATGTTTAAAAGGATGTGGGGGAATCTCTGGAGTACTTTATAAACCATAGTGTTGATCAGTTTTAGAAAAATCTCACCTTGATCTCCAAAACCTTTAACAAATCTCAAAATCTGTGTCAAAATTATTGGGTCCTGTGTATGCAAAAGTACTGCTATTGGCCTCACAGTTAGCACCTGATTTACTGTAACTTTGATTTTGTATTTATTAATATTAGTAAACATTGACATTAATATGCAAATACTTGAGGATTGAGGTATACTTTAATTTTATTATAGAGTCAAATCAAATGACTAGATTCAAGTATGAATGTCAAATTGGTGGTATCATTAATCAAGCCACACCATTTGAGTGCACGGTCAACAAAACTTACTTCAGATATAGAACAGTAGGAGTGTCATATTTGCAAAAAGTAGTCATAGAGATATACAGTGTAGAAAACAGATCCTTCAGTCCAACTCATCCATGCCACCTAATCCTAGTCCCATTTGCCAGCACTTGGTCCATATCCCTCTAAACCTTCCTATTCATATACCCATCCAGATGCCTTTTGTAATGTTGTAATTGTACCAGCCTCCTCCACTTTCTCTGGCAGCTCATTCCGTACATGTATCACCCTCTGCATGAAAAAGTTGCCTCTTAAATTCCTTTTATATCTTTTCTCCTCTCACCCTAATCCTATGCCCTGTCATTCTGGACTCCCCTAGGGACAAGACTTTGTCTATTTACCTTATCCATGTCACTCATGATTTTATAAACCTCTATAAGGTCACCCCTCAGCCTTCACTCCAGGGAAAACAGCCCCAGCCTGTTCAGTCTCTCCCTGTAAGCTCAAAGCCTCCAAACCGGCAACATCCTTGTAAATCTTTTCTGAACCCTTTTTAAGTTTCACAACATCCTTCCGATAGGAAGTCTCCATTTGAGATGTTAGGCTGCGTACTGGTTTGCCTGTTCATGTGAATGTAAAAGATGAGCAGAAATTCTCCCAATACTTTGGATAATGTCTATTGCCTGGCTATCTCCAATAAAATCAATTAAATCAATTGCCTGGCTGCTCTTTGTGGCACCCTGCAGTGTGCATATTGGCTAGAATGTTTTCCCTACTAAGTAACAGGAGCAGGCCTTCAAAGGCAATTTGTTTTAGAACACTACAGAATATCAAACAAAAAGTACTGCTTTAATGCAAAAGCTAGCTTGTTTTATAAATTAGAAATAATTTCCAAAATGCTGAAGTACCTTTCCTCTGCTTATGGGCAAGTCATGTATGTGCACCATCTCTATTGCATTGCATTACAGTTTTTGAATGCCTTTTTTTCTAGAGGGTGACATGGAGAGCAGAGTGCTAACTGCTTTTGGACTGAAAAAGACGGGGTGTTTTTTTTTACACTTAAATGTATTTCAGAGCCCAATTAAAGCAATTGAATGAGCTTAAGTGTTATATGTTTTATTTCATGTTTTCGGTGCTGCAATAGATAAAAATGCATGTGAAATGACGACATACCACATGTAAGGTTCCTCTGCCTTTAGAGTCAGGCATGCATATTGTTTTAAGTATAAACTGCTGTTGTCTAGATTAGAATGGTGCTGGAAAAGCACAGTAGTTCAGGCAACATCCAAGGAGCAGTAAAATCAACGTTTCAGGCAAAAGCCCTTCATCAGGAATTTAGCACCATTTCCAGCACCATTCTAATCTAGACTCTGGTTTCCAGCTTCTGCAGTCATTGTTTTTACCTAAACTGATATTGTACAAGCACAATGTTTTCTATGCCTCTGGCCCATATTTCTCCTGCAATCCTGCCAAGGCAACTCGGCAGTACTAACACCTAGGGTAAATCATCAAATGAAATTCTGTATGAGGTTTGTGGGCCTGGAGTTTTGGAAAGAGTTGTTCAGCTGTTTGTTCTTTGGGTAAGTCAATTCTAAATTAGTTCATCATGATCTGTTAGCATTCATAGTTTGCTCCATACAAATAACTAGGTCATTCATGATACTTTGTAGTATACACTTAAGTGTTCCATTAAGACAAATTGGACTGTTCTGCTGTTCTGTGCTTATTTCAGCTATTGTTGCATGTTCCACGGGTAAAAATAAACTGGAACAGCTACTCCCTATAGATTGGCCACTTCATTGTTTATTATTTGGCAGGAAAGCAATTTGGAAATCCAAAGCAGTAGTTATTTTGTTTAACACGTGTTTGTGACATCAAAGTAGTAAGAGTTTTAAAACAATCTCTCTCAATTGTAAAGTCTCCTCTTCCTGAGCAATGCTTAGCTATTTTGCGCATGAAATTGACATTTGAAGATACAGTAGAAATAATTCATAAATTTTGGCATTTGTCTTTTTTCCTGTCCTTGTCTGAAGCTTGGGCAATGGACTTCCACTGGATGGTCCTAGCTTATGGACACCATACTGTGGAGTGTTGTCATTATCTGACCAGGAAAGACCGTTACACTTGCTGCTTGCCTTCAGTTGAATCGGAAGGAATTGTGGACTGATGGGAAACTGATTTACCCATGTTACAAGTACTGTGGCCACCATGTTACAAGTACTGTGGCCAGAGTGTTCCTACCTCTGGGCCAGAAACTCCAGGTTAGTGTGAGACTCAAACCTGGAGTTTCTGGCCCAGAGGTAGGAACACTACCACTGCATAACAAGACCTTCTTTGTCGTCTTCTGATCTCAATCAAGTACAATCATTGATCAAATATTACATGCCTAGTATTAACATCACCTCTCTGGTGAAAGCAATATCTATTTATTTAGATTCTTAGCTTGTTGTGAAACCAATTATTTGTCTCAATCTATCTGCTATTAAACCCCTCACTTTTTAACCCCCATCCCTCCATCACATATGGAAAATAAAGAGCATGAAAACATGGGAAGGGTTAAAGCATGAAGACCACTGACCATCTATGGTCTGTGGAAGGCAAGATGGGATAAGAGTAGTGGAATGCTCTTACACCAACTAGCGAGTAAGGTTGAGGCTGAAAGGTCACTATGGCGTGATGAGATAACAGTTAGTAGAAGTAGTCTCCCTGTTAAGTGCCATTATGACAAGATTGGGACCATAAATATTTGGGCCATGAATAGTTAGTAGAGTCAGCTTGAGACAGGAGACTATTGTAATAGATGGAATAGCTAAATATCTAATCATGGCGGGTTAGTCTGGAATAGAAGCTCACTGTAGCAGAGGTGATAATAAATATCTAATCATGACATTAGGAAAATATTAGGGTCTGGAATGAAAGGCCATTGTTGCAAAAATTAGCACTAAATATCTAACTGTGACATTAGTTGTACATTCTATTTAATGTTATTCTAAAGAGATAATGGGAACTAACATCACTGGTTTATTGTGTAGCTAGAATGAGGTACTTTGATTAATATAGTTGGACATGCTGATAAGCTAAAAGAAACATTTAAAAAAAAAGCATGGACCCTGAGGTTTGGGTGCATTCAAGAATCTGCTTTCTCAGTGTCATGGTTTTTTGTTTGCAAATAAAAGAGCTACTTCTTGAAGAACTCTGTGTGTCTCCTGGTGATTCTCCACATCTTCTCCACGACACACACTCCCTTGGTCAGTCTCAATATTTTCAGGACTCAGTTGTCACACTTCAATTAAACTTAGTTAGCTAGGTCAAAATGGTGGAGCTAAATAATTACAAGGTTTTCTTGAGTGAAAGAAAGCGAGGTTTTATTACAGATAATCACTTTTAAAAAAAAATGTAAAATCAAACTCTGACAAACACAAGTAACTTTACAAAGTGGAGTGGTTGTGGACAGGTGTCTGTAAACCATAGGAAGAGAAATGCAGTTGCAGTCTGAAGTTTTTCCAATCCTTGCATTGCAAGAATGAAATCTGAGTCTAACTGTTGTCCTGTTATCCTTTTTGGAGTGGCAAAGCTTGCAACAAACTTTTTGATTTTCACAGTGAATGGTGATTTGCACAAGTTTCTTTGTCATTGACACTTTTCTGAGAAAGAGAGGGAACAAAGAGCTTTCTGTATTCTTGCTTACATGTTTATCCTTTCCGTGTGTTGCTCAAATGTTGCTATTGAAATACAGATCTTTTGTGAATTCTGGTGTTGGTGTCCATGTTTCATTCCAAACTGGATAGTTGTGGGCAGCCTTTGTCCTTCAATATGTGAATTTATCGTACAAGTTTGGTAAATCGAGAAATGTGAATGCCTCATTGAATTTCAGTGCCTCTTTGGTTTGAAAGTGTAATTTCCATGCAGCTGGTTTTGTAAATTTCACTTCGCTGCCTGGCCTGTCTGGTCAACACAGCTGCAGTAGTATCTGTTTTCAGTCTTGTTTAGGCTCTGGAATAAAGTCAAATCATGAAAGATGAATGTTGGTTCATTTTTGCAATTATCTGAAGTTTTTTTTGTATTGGTGCTGTCTTTCTTGCAATTGACAATCTGAATGTGAATGCATTTATCCCACTACATTTCTCAAGTATTTAAAATGCACTTCACATGCAATTAATTTTGAAAGATGAGATTGATGAATTGACAAATGTGGGTGCCATTCTGTCCTCAGCAACATCCCAAAAATAGTGATGATTAAGAGAGGAACATTTTCTGATTCATGAGAACCATTTTTAAGTAGTGACATTAAATATTTAAACTTTCAACCAGACAGGATCGTGGTTTAATGCCTCATTTGAAATGACTGTAAGATTGGTAGAGCACGAGAAGGAAGCGTGGAAAATTAGCTTTTTGCTGTCATATGTCCTAGTCATGTTCTATGCTGAACTTGTAGGACTGAAGATGAATTAATTCTTGGACTTAATGGCCTCTGTGAATGTACTGGGAAACTATGGAGGACGTCTGTTGTACACTGACTAGAAGCAATAAAAAAAATTACTTACATCTGTACCAGGAATATGATGGAAACTGAACTTACGAATAGATTCTGCATATAACTGAATAAAAATGACTTAATTAATTAATCCAGTCAGCATGGATAGTATTTCCCAATTTTGAAGATTCCACAAGTAAACAGTGGATATCCCTGCAAAGTGGCTTATGAGACAAAACATGTATAAAATACTATTAATTACAGTTCAGGGTAGTTATACACTTGTATAGCATCCACAGCTGCTTTAATTATGGCCTAACCATGGCAATGTACTGGAAAAGGAAAATTGTGGAAAAGTCACCAGGATGTGGAAACCAGTTTTGTCAAGAAACATTAAATATGTTTATAATGTCTTCTGTGAAACAAAATGTCAATGTTCAGGAAATATTTTGAATTATGAAGGTTTTTATCAAGCAAATGGGAAAAGAATGTTTCATCTGGGAGGTGATTCCATAACTATGGAATATCTATTTTAAATTCTTGAGATGGAGAAGTTAGAAACTGCTGTCAGGCTATGAAATGCTATCGAACAGAGTGGTTGAGGCAGACATTTATGGCCGTATTTGAGGGTAAGTGTCTAAGTATCTGGTACAGGTACCCATCTACTATGGGGTAGTGAGTAGGCAAGTAAAATTTGGATTGCTCTCGAACTGAAACAGATAAGGTATGCCAAATGGTTGCCTTCTACATTATACATGGAGCACAATTCCTTGAAGTGAACAAGTGACCAAAAACTAACCGGTGCATAAATTCATGATAGGAAAAAATAGAAGTTTTTGAGGTTTATCATAATATCTAAAGAAAAAGAAGTGTGGCTATAGGCAAATCAACAAGAAAGTAGCAATAAAAAGGGAATTCATCTCCCCTAAATTTACATCATTTATTTAGTTCCCGTGATGCTAATCTTTGGTGTTAGAGAAATTGCAGTTGTCAATGAATTAATGATTTATTGGATTTCATTACTGAGCAACCAGTTCTAGGATTAATGCTTCATGCAAAGCAGTGTAAAAATAGATGAAATATATCTATTCCTAAGTAAAGAGGGGATAACTCACTATGACAGCGCCAATATGGAATTTATTTCACAAGTCTGAGAAGGTCGCTAACTCATTAGCTCTGTAGGCACCATGAATGCATTAATAACAAACCCAGCGTTGCATTTCTGTTGTCAGTGAATAATTGTTTTTACTACAGCTGTGTTCACTTTTATCATTGGTCTCATCCTGTTGAGCAAGAACTTTTTTAATACTGCAAGATGGTATATTTAAATTGATTTAGAAAGTGTTAAGACTGAGCATTGTTATGTTTATCAATTTAATTCTGCGTTGCTAAATATTGCTTTTTTTTTAACATTTCTGTTTTAATATTAGTTCAGATAGATCCATCTTCTGCTTTTTTCCTTTCTATGGAAGGTTAACGTGGCTGTTGATTGGCTTTTAATTGGTCACCATTTGATCTCATCTCTTTTTTTTGGGATGAAAACAAATAACTTCCTATTTTTTATGTTCAAGAAATGTTAGTCTAATTGAATGAAAATAGTAAAATAGGAGCTTAAAGAATTCAAATGACTGGGTGAGAGTAATTTATATGAAGCGAGAATAATTCTATAAAAGACTTTGTGGGGATGTTTATCTGTACTTGACTATAACTATCTTATTTGTAATAAGGTTACATGATTACTTATGAAATATCATCTTACAATATTTTAGTAAGTGCTTTTGAAAGCTATTGCACATTAAATACTTAAAACTGCAGAGTATTTTCTTTCGCATACTGGATGCTTCTAGTGTGGGGAATAGAAAGGAAAACAAACTGCTTTGTATTTTGTTTGTTTTTATGCTTTTTCCTACCTTCCTGATGCATTTTATTCTATTGCTTACCTAAAGTAATTTAAAAAAAAATATTCATGAGATGTGGTGCCGCTAGCTGGGACCGCATTTATTGCCCAACAGTAGTTGCCCTTGAGAAGGTGTTGGTGAGCTGGCTTCATGAACTGCTGCAATCCATGGCTGTAGTAAGACCCACAATTCCATTTAAGGGGGAGTTCATTACCTTGACCCAACAATACTGTAGTTCCAAGTTAAGATAGTGAGTGGCTTGGAGGGGAACTTACAAGTGGTGGTGCTCCTATGTATCTGCTGCCCTTCTCCTTCTAGATGGAGCTGGTCTTGGGTTGAAAGGTGACGTCCCAGGAGCAAAAACTGAAACTGCTGGAGAAACTCAGCAGGTCTAGCAGCATCTGGAGAGAAAGCAGAATTGTAGTTTCAGGTCCAGTGAACCACCTTCAGATGTCTAAGGAGCCTTGGTTAATTTCTTCAGTGAGTCTTGTAGATAAAGTAGCAGCAGCATGTACAGTGTTGGTGGTAGATATTTGTGAATTTGGTGTCAAAGTGGGCTGCTTTGTCCAGGATTGTGTCAAGCTTTTTTAGTGTTTATTGGAGAGTCGCTTCTCATTCCTGATGATGGGCCTATGCCCAAAACATTGATTCTCCTGCTCCTCCGATCTGCTTGACCTGTTGTGCTTTTCCAGCTCTCCACTCTTGACTCTGATCTCCAGCATCTGCAATACTCCCTTTCTACTGGAGATTCACTCACGCAGGTAAGTGGCTGGATTCCATCACACCTCTGACTTGTGCCTTGTAAATAGTGGACAGTCATTGGGGGAGTCAGGAGGTGAGTTATTCACTGCAGGATTCCTAGTCTCTGACCAGGGCTTTACTTTTATAACTCTACACACAATTCTGCACTCAACTCTTCCTTCAATACTGAGGAAGTCAATCCGGGTATTCCCCAACAGGCAACCCTGGATGAATCAGCACATGCAGAACCTGTTAAAAACCAGGCATGAGGCCTTCAGATCAGGAGACTCACTCAAATATAAGAAATCCAAGTATGACCTTCAGAGTCGCTAAGACAGCAAAGGACCAATACTGATCCAAACTAGAGACCCAGACAGACACCCGGTGACTATGGCAAGGGCTCAATGACATCACAGGTTCTAAAAAGAGGCAGTGCATGATAGCAGATGATGACGCATCCCTCCCAGATTGTCTTAACTCCTTCAATGCTTGCTTTGAGCAGAATTTCGGCAGAGAGATAACATCTATTCCGACAAATCCTGACAAACTTATCCCAACAGTCACTGCATCAGAGGTCAGACCAGTTTTCCTTCGTGTGAATCCAAGGAAAGTGATGGGACCAGACGGAGTACCAGGCCGTGCACTCAGAGCATGCACAGATCAACCGGGAGAGGTCTTCTCGGACATCTTCAACCTCTCCCTGCAGCAGGCCACTGTCCCTGCCTGTTTCAAGATGGTCAACGTCATCCCTGTGCCTAAGAAGGCTCATGCAGTATGTCTCAATGACTCCACTCAGTGGCCCTAACTTCAGTGGTCATGAAGCGCTTTGAAAGACAGGTCATGGTATTAATCAACTCCAGCCTCCCCACGACTCTTGACCCACTCCAATTTACCTATCAGACCAAGAGATCTGTCAGATGCTGTACCATTTGCTCTTCACTCCTCCCTAGAATAACTTGGCACCAAGAAAAGCCATGTAAGATTCCTACTCATTGATACAGTTCAGCCTTCAGCAGTGTTATCCCCTCGAGACTGATTGCTAAACTTAGTAATCTTGGACTAACCCCACTCTCTGCAACTGGATCCTCAGTTTCCTGATCCACAGGCCACAATCAGTGAAGATAGAGGACAATATTTCATCCTCACTAACACTCACCACTGGAGCCCCCCAGGGATGCATACTCAGCCCCCTACTGTACTCGCTGTATACCCATGACTGCGTCACCAAATACCAGACTAACGCCATTTACAAGTTCACTGATGACACAACCATAATCGGCCGAATCGCAGATGGGAGGTGGAAGACCTTGAAAAATGGTGCACTGAGAACGATCTAGCTCTCAATGCTGGCAAAACCAAGGAACTAAGTTATTGACTTTCGGTGGGCTGTTACTCATGTCCCCCTACACGTTAACAGCACAGAGGTGGTATGAATGGAGAGCATCAAGCTCCTAGGAGTGGTCATCCACAACAAGCTTTCTTGGACTCTTCATGTGGGTGCACTGGCTACAAAGGCCCAACAATGTCTCCTGTTCCTTGGGCAGCTGAGAAAATTTGGCATGACGGCGAATATCCTTGCCAACCTTTTATAAGTGCGCCATCAAGAGCATTCTGTCTGGATGTATCACTACCTGGTATGGCAACTGTACCATTCAAGATCGGAGTCGGGTACAGAGCATTGTGAACTCAGTCCTGATGAAGGGCTTTTGCCCGAAACGTTGATTTCGCTGCTCGTTGGATGCTGCCTGAACTGCTGTGCTCTTCCAACACCACTAATCCAGTACCAGACAATTGAAGGCCTACCTCCCATCTATAGAATCTATCTATCGGGCACTCTGTCAAGGAAAGGCCGCCAGCATTCTCAAAGATCCATTCCACCCTGTTTTTCTGCTACCTCTACCATTGGGGAGAAGGTATAGAAGCCTGAACCCACGCACCAGCTGGTTTTGAAACAGTTTATATCCTACTGTTGTTAGAATATCGAATAGACTCTTAAACACAACATTCACTTGTACCTGTGTTTTTTTTTGTTTTTGCCACTGTTTACCTTTTATTACATATCTATGCTACTTAACTCTGTGGTCTGCCTGTATTGCTCACAAGACAAAGCTTTTGCTGTGCCTTGGTATGCATGACAATAAATTCAATATGTTGTAGGCAATATGAAATAAAGGATACAGTTCTGAAGAGTATGCAGGAGCAGAGAGATCTGGGAGTCTACAAGTCATTCAAAGATGCAGGGCATGTGAGAGAGCAAGACTTTAAAAGGAAAAAAAATGTGAAAGTATAAAAGCAAGGAAATAGTTGTTGACCTCAACTAGTGCATTGTTCAGTTTTGGACACCATACTTATGCAGTTACATCTTTGCATTTGAAAGAATACAGAGAAGAGTCATGAGAATGCTTCCAGGGATTAAGTAGTACAGTTACATCGGCAGATTGGAAAAGTTAGGATTGTTCTCCTTGGAAGAAAAGATTTGTGGTGAGATTGGATCAAGTTGTTCAATATCATGAGAATCTGGGCTGAGTTGTTAGGCAGAACTGTTCCCATTTGTTGAAGAATCAAATACAAGAGATCATCGACTTAAGGTGATCAGTAAAGAAAAGCAATGGTGTTGTGGGGAAAAGCGGTTTGTAGTTAGCACATGGTTAGGAGCTGTAATACAGAGTGAGTGAAAACAAAATTCAATAATGGCTTTTTGTACACCACCTTTGCAATCACAACTTTGTGTTCCTTGCTCTGGTCAATTACCCTTTATTCTTTTGGTGTTTTTGTATCGTATGATCTGTACTGCACACAACTTTTCATGTACTTGGGTACATGTGACAGTAATAAATCAAACCCTCTCAAAAGAGAATTGGATCATCATCTGAAGAGGAAAGATTTGCAGGGGCAGGGTGGGGAATGGCACTGAATTGTTTTGGCAGTGATCTGACACAGACCTGCATCAAATAGCTTCCTTCTGTGCTAACTAATCCAGTTGGATTTCCTGTTGTGCTCCCATTACTCCAATTCTTTGAGAATAACAGCAAGTACAGATCTGTTGAACATTGTGTGTCATCTTTTTAATTCTTTGCAATCTTTCATTAGCTAGGATGTATAGGACTGGATTCAAACAAGCATTGATACTGCACATGATTTCAGTAAGTTCATAGACAGCAAGAAATAGATTGATATTTTCAGATTGTAGTAGATGATCCAGTCTTTACACCATCATTACAATGGACATAATATGGTATGGAACAAAGGAAATGACCAGAACAGCCATTGCTGTTGACATCAGCAACAAAGATTTAACTGATTTCCGATGCCTTTGGTTGTGACTAATTTTTCTTATTGCTCGGTATGTTCTGAAGTAACAAGTCAGGAGAATGGAGATTGGAAAAATAAACCCAAGGAATAGCCTGAAAATGAAATAAAGTACCCTAAAGGATCTTGAATTATAACTCTGCAAGGGTTGTATTTGTTGATTTTCTTTTTTTTTTTGCAATCTTCCAAAGTAAAAGAAGCCTGACAGAGATTCAACACAAGGATCCATGTACAGACTGAAATGCCTTTTATCTTTCTCAATGTCCACCAGTTTAGATATGTGATGGGATGAACTACACTTATATAGCGATCGACACTACTGAAGTGTGTTAGGAAGAGAATGCTCCTATATGGTTTTCTATATGAATCTAATCTTTTAATATGGCAGAATGCTACCATACTGTCACCAGGCATCTTGTATGAATACAGATAGATAGCAAATGGTGCAGTGAAGATCCATGCTAAATCTCACACTACAAGATTAAATAAAAATATATTGCCACAAGTCCATGAGTTTGTGTAATGGATATAACTTAGAAGTGCAGTCATGTTTCCAATGAATCCCAGGACTAGGCAGAAGCAACACCGAGTAGCCAACGTACTGCAGTACCATTCCAGTGCTTGATCATTTTTGCAGTAGTTTAAATAGTAAGACACATTCTCTGTCACCTTTTCCATTTCTGTAAAGTGAATATAATTCATGTGTCAGTGTTTCTAGCTATTTATGACTATTACAATACAATACTAATTAATGAGTATATGCATTTAAAATAACTTGCAGTATTCATTAAAGGCCTAACCTTGTAAATACAGAATGAATGATACTGGAAGCACTTCTGCACATACAGGGTGGTAAATATTTGGAACACTCTTTCTTTCACAAATGGCTGTAGATTCTGGATCAGCTGTGAATTTAAATCTGAGAAAAATAAATGTTTGTTAAGCAAAAGCATTAAGGACCGTGGGCCAGAGGCAGGAGTATGGAGTTAGGCCATAGATCAGCCATGATCTCCTCCTCCTTCAATGGTGGAAGAGGCTGAAGGAACTGAATTGCCTACTGCTGTTTGCGTTTCCCCAAGACTCATTCTGAGACTAACTCATTAATGGATGTAGACAGTTTAAACCTGTGTAATTTTGAAGTATTTGAAAATATTTTAATTGTTTTGTTCAGGGCTTGCGTAATAAATGTTGCCCTAAATTTTGAAAGTATTCAAAAGGGAGCACACAAACACCCAAAGCTGTAATAACTCAGTGGGGTAGGAGCGCATTCATATTAACTGTCTGAGGAATAAGAGGCTGGAAATTACTGTCAATGATATTAATCCAAGAATGATTAATGCTTTCTCATAGTAATTTTTTGAGCAACATTATTACATTAAAGTAATGGGTAGAGGACTGGCATACAAATTAATTCTGACTTTGCCTACCAATGTGTTAATTTCTAGCTTGACATTTTTCAGATGTGTGAGAACATAATACAGTTTCTTCAGTTGGATTATTGTTTACTCTAACATTTTAAAGCATGAAATTGTCCATGTATTATATGACTATCATTGCAAATTTTGGCATTTGTAAAACCAGTTGTGCAATCTGTCTCAAATATTCACATCTATTTGCTTTAATTGCAGTTAAAGGGATATTTTTTCTGACCAGTATTTGTTGCAATATGGGAGAAGCTAGATGACTCTCAGGAAGAAAATGGAAACTGATGCTGTTGGTGCAAGGCTACCTAGGCTGCAAGAGGATTAAGTGTAGTATAACTACTATTGCAGGCCAGTTTGGCTGAATGACCTGTTTCTGTGTAAGACTATGCAATTCTATTACTCTACAAACCTTATGGGTAGAGCATCAGTAATGAATCATTTGTTTTGTGTTTTCTGAGATTTTGGCATAGGTTACTGAGATTTTGGCATAGGCCCAGTGTTCTGGCCATGAATGGGTCTATAGATCTAAAAAGGCATACCAGCAGAAATTTTATAGACAAACTCCCATCTTCCAAGATTAACTCTTTTGAGCACGTTAACTGCCTTTACAATTAATTTTCTTCTTTTTTTTTTGAAAAGAAAAATAAATTGAGTTTCACTTCAAAATGCAACAGAAGTTAGTCCCTCCTGTTGTGAAGATGCCTTTTAAGGATGTTTGATTTTGGATTTACCCTACAAATATTTTAAAAGAACATACAAATTCGACTGAAAAATTTTGCTTTGATATTTTGTCCTTAATTTAGAATTTACTTATCAATGGCAAACAAGTACTTTTTTGCCTCTCCATTTCCCGCATCGTATGTTCATAACGTGTAATAATTAAAATGAAAAACTTTATAATATGTACACCATGATACAGTAATATGAGCACATCCACTGGCATTAGTATTATTAGGATCTGTTTGGATTGCAAGTGAATTGATTTGGCATTAATCAAATGGACTACACCAGTGAATGCTTTGTCCTCTCTCCAATTTTAAAAAAAAACAAAGTAGAGAGAAAACAGCAAATTGTAGACTGGTCAAACTGACATTGGCAACAGGGAAAGTGCTGGAGTCCATTATACAAGCTTTAAGAGCCGACCACTTAAAAAAACGGTGACAGGAGTAGACAGGTTCAGCATGGATTTACATAAAGGGAATTGTGCTCGACAAATCTTTTGGAATTCTTCAAGAAATTAACTAGTTGAGTTGGTAAAGGGAGCCAGTGGGTGTGGTATGCTTGGACTTTCAGAAAGCTTTTGATAAGGTCTCATATAAGGGATTGCCGTTAGTGTACTGACATGGATTATGTACTGGCTGGCAGACAGAAAACAGAATCTGAGTAAATGAGTCAGTTTGAATGGCAGGCACTGCAGGGATCAGTTCTTGGATCCCAGCTATTCACTATAGTTAGATGAGGGAACTACTTACATTAGCTCCAAGTTAGCAGGCAACAACAAGCTAGGTGGGATTGTGAACTGAGAAGAATGCAGAGATATTTCTGTGATTTGGACAAGTTTACTGAGTGGCCAGAGGAAGTATAATGTGGATAAATGTGAGCTTATCCACTTTGGTAGGAGGAAAGCAGATTTGAATTGGGAAGTTTAGATTGGGAAGGTAGTGGGGTAATGGCGGGGGTGGGGGAGGAAAGAGAGGGTGAAACAAAACCTGGGTGTCCTTGTATGCCAGTCACCTAAGAGCAGTAGGTGCAGTAGATGGTGAAAAAGCAAATAGTATGTTGGCTTTCATAGCGAGGGGATTCACTTGCTGTAATTGTGCAGGGTCTTGGGAATATTGTGCAGTTTTATTAGTCTTATCTGAGGAACCATGTTCTGGCTATTGAAGGGAGTGCAGTGAAGGTTTACTAGACTAATTCCTGGGATGGTAGGACTGAAGTATGAAGAGACTCCACCATTAATGTGATCATGGCTCCTGTTCCAGTTTTTGACCCATATGCTTTGATCCCTTTTAGCCCTCAGGACTATGAACATTTTCAAAAAAACAATTAGTTAATGTTTTAGCTTCAGATGCTTTCTGTGGCAGAGAATTCCACAGGCTCTGAGTGAGATGCTTCATTAAGGTCTCTAATCACTGGAGTTAAGGAGAATGTAGGAGGGAAGGAGGGGGGGGGGGGGGGGGGCGGTGGAATCTCAAAGAAATATATAAAGTTCTAACTGGATTAGGCACTGAAAATGCAGGAAGGATGTTCCCAAGGAGAGTCCAGAACCAGGAGTTACAGGCTAAGGATATGGGGTAGGCCATCTAGGATTGAGATGAGGAAAATGGCTATTGTAGCTAAAGGAATAGAAAATAAAAGTAAAGAAGTATTGCTGCAACTATACAAGACATTGGTGAGACCGCACCTGGAGTATTGTGCATTATTTTGTGATCCTTTATTTGAGGAAAGATATACTGGCATTGGAAGAGGTTTGGAAGAGGTTCAGAGGAGGTTCACTAGATTTGACCCCAGAGATGAGGGGTTTGTCGTATGAAGAGGGATTGATCCATTTAGACCTACACTCTTTGGAATTTAGAAGAATGAGGGGAGATCAAATTGAGGTATTCAAGATGATAAAAGGTGTGGATAAAATAGATGGAGAGCAAATGCTTCCTCTTGTGGGGTGTTCTCTGGTTTGAGGTCATAGTCTTAGAATAAGGGATAACAAATTTTAAAACAGTTGAGGAGAAACAACTACTTCCAAAGGGTTGTGAATCGGTGGAATTTGCTGCACCAATGTGCAGTGGATGCTGGGACAGTGAGTAAGTTTAAGGAGGAGTTAGTTGCATTTTTAATTGGTAATGGGTTGAAGGATTATAGGAAGAAGGCTGGAACATGGAGGTCAGGAGGATAACTGCCATGATCGAATGACGGAGCAGACTTGATGGACTGAATGGCCAAATTCTGCTCTTATTTTTCATGTTTGTGTTTAATCGTGTTCTTGTCCCAAAAAGATTTTCCCTTTCAACACAATGTGTGCGAATATTTTTAGTGCATCAAAACATCCCTTCTCTTCATTTGGGCATCTGTGTTAGGGATACTATTCGTATAAATAATCCATATAAATTCTGGGTTTTTCGGGATTTTGAGTGTCTACTTGAACATTTTGTAGGCATTTGGTTTTACCTACTTTTGTGTGGTCTTGTTTAGTGCTACACCATTGCCTTAAAAATAGATTTGGAATTTTACCAGCGTGCCATGTATCCTGTCACTGAGTTTCCAGGACTGCAGAGGACATGTTTCTGGCAGCAGCTAATTAAGACTCGATGCTAGCTCCACTGTCATCTTGGAGCTGTCAGCTTAATCAGAAAGACTGGCAGTGTTGACAGCACCAGCTGTTGAGGTGGCTATTGCTGAGGCTTTGGGGACAAGTAGAGGTGATTATCATGTTATGTTGTCCTCTAATGGGTGGATCAGATTCTGTTTTATTTCAGAAAGTGATCCCTGCAGTATCAGTGTCTGAGCTATAGTGGGGGAGGTAGGGTCGAGGTCACGAATACCTGGACATTTTGGAAAGGGGGCTCCCTCTTCCCCCTCCCTTGCACCTGTCTCACTCCCCCACCATAGGAAAGCTGCTGGGGTGCCACTTAAACGTATCTGGCACTCTCCCTGTGTGGCAGGGCATAGTTCCCACGCCAGCAAAATCTCAACAGGGGGTGCAGTAAGTTGACTGTTAACTGATAGTTAATTGTATTAAATGACATCCAAGTCACTGGATCCAATTTGCAAGATATCTTGTGGCATTGGGAAGCTGTCAGGATTCACCCCTAGAAGCCTTCCACTGCTGTTTTAACAGGTTTTCTGCCTCTAGAGGGTTGTTAAAACCCCAGCTATACTGTCCGAAAGGATGCTAGAAGGAGATTGAATAATAAATTTTCATTAAAGGGAGAAAGGTTTTCAGGCTAAGGAGGAAGAGAAGGTGTTGCACTTTTAGATTAGCTCAGAGTTGGCACAGGCTGAATGGGCACCATTTTATGAAAGCACTAACCTCTGATGCAACAGACCAAATCTCAAGACACTACTTTACTTTTCATGGTATTTTTGCTATCATATGATGAACAAAGATCTTCGAAACAAAAGAATATTGTGTTCTCATCCAATGTCTACACATTTATGCACACAGCAGAGACACCGACAGATGAGAGCAAGAACGTTCACAACTTCCTATCCTGGACACATTTGGCAACTTAGTACATCTTTGCTATGCTGGGTGAGGTTAGCTAAATTTGATACAGATTAGTGATTTAAATTCAGAGTCTAGATCAAGTGTTGTGTTCATGTAGTTAGTTACTTGCTTGGTGGGAAAACTAAACACATGATTATTCTAAAGACAAATAATTTGAATATTTTCTGTACTTTGACATTATAACAATTCATTAGCAGTATTTAACATGCAATATTTTGGAAAAAAGTCTGATTTATAAACATTTTTCTAAAATACCATTTCCATAATAAAATGAAGCCTGAAAAACCGGGTATTTTGGTTTGAAATGTATAAATAAACAATTATATATTCAAATACTTTTGATCACTGAAAGCACAACCCAGCCGCCTGATTTTTTAAAAAAAATCATATTCCATCATGAATTTGTACTGTAAACACTGAGCACTAACTGTTAATTCAATCACCGCTTAATTTAATGGAAGGAACAGGGACATTTCACGGGAAAATACTCTTTTTTTTGTGCTAGAAATCAGTTACACAAGGTAACTACTAACATCAGCTCAGGAGCTCCTGAAAGATCATTAACTTGTCTATTAAGAATACTGATATCCCTTGGGGAAGGAAATCTGCTGTCCTTACCTAGTTTGACCCACATGTGACTGCAGACCCACAGCAATGTGGTTGACTAGTAACTGCTTTCTGGGCAATAAATTGGCCTGGACAGTGTTGCCCACATCCCATAAATGAATGAAGTAAGTTGGAACTTTTTAAATTTCTTGGTTCTGAATGTAACTAGTTGTTTGTTCAGTTATTGCTTTCAAGGCTCCAAATTTAAGTGTATCATATTTCCTTAGGAATAATTAGGCAAAGTGAACATGTGGGTAATCTAGTTATGAAAACTGTTATATGAAAGTGGTTTGTAGATGCTGTGATATCATGTGTCAGAGGAATGTTGTGATGTGTGGGCACACAGAACTTTATTGAATTTACCAGAGATGTAAGAGTCATAGATGTGTACTGATACATTTTAAATAGTATACTATTTGTATTAGGAATAAGACATGCTGGCAAGACTGCATTGACTCCCCATGCCAACTTTTTGTTTTATGAATTATACTCGGTCATCTTTGCCACTTGGTGCCCCAGTTATTCTATCTTAACAATATGTTGGGAACTGTTTTCCTCATCAATGAATGATGTAGCATTTATTCTGTTAGCATTGACTAATGCTCCATAAATATATTAGACCTGTTTAAATGCGTTCAATACACACATTAGTTAACTGGTTAGCAGCATAGTTTCTCTCCTTTCAGTCTGTTATATTGAATTGTGCCATGACTTGCTCTAAAGCACGATTATATTGAACTAATCTTCCAAGCCTGGAGTAATTCTCAGGCTGAAGAGTAGATTAGTGATTGGCAGCAGAGTGGGATGGCATTTATTTGTGACAAATGACTAAACCTGCTATAGAGGGCCTCTGAATATAATATTGGAGAGTGGTTTTCTCTGTCAACTTCTATATTGTTGACAAATGCACAGCCTTGATAATGAATCATATATGAAAAATTGCATTCTGATTTTATTAAGATGAAAATAATGCACATCACCATGAGTCTTGTTTCACCTCAATTTATTTTAAGAATACAACATCAGTAGGTTTTATTAATAAAACCTACCAATTTTATTGGGGTGGCATGGTGGCTTAGTGGTTTGCACAGCTGCCTCAGTGCCAGGGACCCAGATTCGATTCCCACCTTGGGCGACTGTCTGTGTGGAGTTTGCACGTTCTCCCCATGTCTGTGTGGGTTTCGTCCGGGTGCTCCAGTTTCCACCCACAATCTAAGGATGTGCAGGTCCGATGAATTGGCCATGCTATATTGTCCAAAGTGTTAGGTGCATTGGTCAGGGGTAAATATAGGGTAGGATAGGGGAATGGGTCTGGGTGGGTTACTTTACAGAGAGCTGGTGTGCACTTGTTGGGCCGAAGGGTCTGTATCCACACTGTACAGAATCTACTCTTTAAAAACAAAGTCCTGCTGGGGTTGGGAATAAAAGATAAAGACTGATTGGTGCATCCTAAAATCAGAAGGTCATAATGGCCATGAACAGGTTCTGACCAACTTTACCCTGTAAGTCATTCAGTGTATTGTCTTCATGCACCTCATTGAAGTGCATGTCCTTTTCCTGTAGCCCTGCAAATGTTTTCTCTGCAGATATTAATCCAATTAACTTCTGCAAGTCACTTCCACAGTCTGTCAGACAGTGCTTTTGGATTCTAACCATGGCTGCGTGTTGGGAAAACAAAATCATGTTGCTGTACTATACGATTCCTTCTGAGCAAAACTTCCTATGAAAGGTTTCCTTCTCTGAATTATATTTTAATGATGATCAATTGGAGCAACATATTAAAGTCTGAATTGAGCTAATAGTGTTTATTTAGTGTGTGCATGTACTTATCACAATGTAAAGAAGCCATCTCAATTGTTAACTGAATTCTTCAATTACCCTGGTAGCAAATATGTGCTCACCATGATCCACAAGCTCAATATTATAAGCTAAAAACTGTTATTTAAATTCTTGTCAACTCCAAAATCTGGAATACTCACTCATCTGTATGATGTTTTGTATACATTTGCTGGCGTTCTTAATAAAATTAAAAAGGAAGAATCTATTTGACTTTTGTATCTGTTCAATTCTGAGAAAATACTCCTGGCACTTAATATAGAAAATAAGTATAACTGATAAAGTCTGTAGTGGTGGCACATAATTTGTCTCTGTTCTAACTTAGATAATTGCACTTCTTTAATGTGGCACTTTTAATACTGAAATGTATTCCTTACCTAAGCAAAATGCTGCTCTCAAAGATTCAGATTTGTCAATGGTTCAGAGCTTCATGAGACTTTTCCTTTGTGCATCTGAGCTGTTCTTTTAAGTTCTGGCGTATAGAGACGGTTGCTCTTGGTGTTGAAATATTGTGCGGGCCAGGATGCTTGCAGCATCGTAAATTCTGTGAACAAAGACCAATGATTTCACTGATATGGACCATTTTCCTCGTAGCTCTGGAAACGTAAAAGATGTGGTAACTCTGGTTATACAATTATAAAAACAAATTATTGATGCAGAGAAGATATCTTTATGAAACACATTTCATTTTATTTTAGTATATTACTGTTAAAATAAATACTTGAGCAATCCAGTTGATTCTAAATTATGATTTTATGGTGACTTCTTTTTTTCATGCTGTTAGAACCAGCGATTGGCCACCATAAGATTGTGGGTACACAATGAGGGATCGATATTGCTGAAAACAAGGATGGAGTTTATTGTGAGATTTTAATAGATGATGCAAAACAGTTCAGCAGTCACTGAGGAGCAGTTCCTAAACACTTTTAGTTGATAAGAAGTCCCATATAGAAAATAATAACTATTGATCTGTACTAAAAGGCAAGTGAACTGTACTGGGTCTATGTAGTTAGAATTCTGAGAGAGGTTAAGACCAGCCGTATAGATCTCGGTGTTAGGTAGTTAAGTGTTGAAGTCAGGGCTCCAGAAAAGTCCTGGGAGCTGTGCAGGTTCAGAAGAAGGTGTTTGCCACTAATAGTTCAGTGTAGCTCTTCTGTTGCAACCACAAGCAGTATTTACTTTGCACAACTGAATCAGACTAGAGCACAGGAATCAAATTCAGGTGCTATATTGGCTTGGTGAAGCTTGTTTGTGAAAACTGAAGTTGTGCCTAAGAATATGTGCTATAGGGTAGGTTCCAAGAATTAAGGAGAACATAGTCCAAGGAAAGAATGATGACCCACTAGACTGAGAAATCGTTAACGTAGTCCATTACCGAAGATATTTTTTTTTGAGGGTGTTTCAAGGCCAGGTCATCAAAAGTGAAGTTTTGTAATCCTCTTATGAAGCTTTAATGAGATTTGGTGATGCAAAATATCATTAACATCTTGTGGATGGGGTAGGGGCAGTGGGGGAGCTCCTGAGAAATATGTCCTGATCAGAATTATTATTTGATATGTTCCATGGGATGTTTAACTATCCACTTGTCTGTTATCCCTATTTGCCTCTTGTAAAGTTTTAGCTGTTAGAATTTAAGTTATCTAACTTTGCACATGACCTAAATCTTTTTATTTGTCATTCTTTGCTCATTTATTTTAAGTTGTTTTGCTTATAATAAATTTGTTTGTTCTTTAAAGAGACCTAGCTGACTTTGTTACTGATTCTATACTAGATAATGTCTAAAACATGTATAATTGGCCATATCACCACTCTAATTACATTTTGAAAATTTGTGAGGAGCAGTAGCTGAGTGGGTCTGGAAAGGAATCTATGATTCTCTTGTAGAACAGTTCTAACATTCTTCATACTGCTTCTGAGCATTGGAAAGAATTGGCAGTAAGGCTATTCTTTCTACACCTCTTGCAGGGACTGATGAATCCAAGCAAACATTGTTTCCCTCAACAGTATGATGATCCCAACAAAAACCTGCCTCTCTTTGATCGCTTGTGTTGATGTTGTTTGATCGATCCAGCATTATTGTCCATCCTTTAGTTGCTCTGGACACTGGTTGTGAGCCACCTTCTTGATCCATCACAATCCATGTGCTAATCTATTAACCCTGAATACGCTGTCTGTTGCCTGATAGTTGGAGCATCATTGCTGTTGTTTGTGTGAATTAAATTTCACTAAGATGAGCTTCATCCCTCAACAGTGTGATCTCTGGTTCAGTACAGTTATTGGATATTGTTGGCTGCATAAAATTTCAGTTTAAAAATTCACTTTTTTGTAAGTAATGTAAAATAGAAAATAGGTTTTTCCAAAAAATTAAC
Organism: Chiloscyllium punctatum; assembly: GCF_047496795.1. Lineage (NCBI taxonomy): Eukaryota > Metazoa > Chordata > Chondrichthyes > Orectolobiformes > Hemiscylliidae > Chiloscyllium > Chiloscyllium punctatum. The sequence continues at coordinate 29,891,845 of NC_092770.1, read as the reverse complement.
TTTCCTTCCCTTCCCTTTTGGCGGCATTAAAAATCTCCTAACACCAGGTTATAGTGCAACCAGGTCTATTTGGAAGTACATGTTTTCAGAGTGTTGCTACTTTGTCAGGTAGCTAGTGGGGCAAGATCATAGGATACAGAATTTATAGTAAAAGATCAAAGTGTCATGCAACTGATGCAATGTATTGAACAAACTTAGATTGCTGTAAAGTCTTTAATGACTTAGAATGGGGATGTAGGTTTTGATTTTTATTATGTAGATCCCAGAACTACTATCAAATCACATTCCTGAGATAAATTAAGGCTTTATCAGGAGATTAAGCCTTAACTTATCTCCTGAAGATAGATTAAAGATGTGAGGATAGAGTCTGTCTAAACCCCAACCTTGAGTCAGACTAGTTCTATTTCCAAAGTAAGAACTAATAAAATGTCGTCATATGGACTGACTGCTTACAAATTGTGTGCTTTTTGAACAGAATAGAATGTATCTGCAAATACAAGTTCACCTCTTAAATGTAGATGCATGCATGTGTGTGAGGTGGTGGTGGGGGGGTACAGGGGGGAAGAGAGAGTGCATATGCAATGGAGTATATGTCTGTGAGAGTGTGAGTGAGAGTGTGTGTCTGTGTGTATGAGAGATGGTCTGTAAGAGTGTGTATGTATGTGAAAGTAGTGACATGAACCCAAGACCCTGGTTGAGGCCATCCTCATTGATACCGAACTTGTCTATCAGTCGCCGAGCAGAGGCGGTGTTGATGCGTATCCTGATGTCTGCCTTGGAGGACAGTCACCCAAAGATCGGAGGCTGAATGTCCTTGACTGCTGAAGTAGTCATCCTGACTGTGGAATTGTGGGGGTTATCTTGAATTAGAGAGCAGAGTTTCAAAAATACAAGTGTACCATTTAGGGTGCTGATGAGGAGGACCTTCTGAGGGTTGTCAAGTTTTGGAATTCTTTATTACAGTGAGGACTAGACACTTGATCATTGAATAAGCTCAAGGTTGAGTTAGATTTTTGACTCCTAAGGGACTCAAGCATGCAGGCAGGAAACTGGAATTGAGGCCACAATCAGATCAGCTGTGATTGTATTGGCACAGTGGATTCAATGAACTGAATGGTCATCTCTTTCTCTCTTTTTATGATGGAAGATTGCATCCAGGCCATTCTGCAGCTAATTGTTAAACAGGTTGTGATGAGGTACATGACATACTTGACAGGTCTTCCTGATTCTGATTTTCAAAGCTTGTTTTGTACGGAGTTGGCAACTTTATGGGCATATCATAACACCTGGTGATACTGCATAGTGACACTCTAAATTCTGTTTTACCCTAAATAACCATAGGATTAACATGTTAAGGACCAAAAAGCAGAAGTCAACTTTTCAACTGTATCAGACAGTTTCCTCCCCTGTATCCTTTCAAAGTTACCTTCTGTTTGTATGTATGTTGTACTATTAATCCTCTTATTTTTCACTTGAATTACTTCAATTCAGACACTGTTTAGAAAGGATGGAACAATTTTAGGATTGCAATTTTTCCGTTATTGCTAATGTGTATGCTATGGAAAAGGTGTTCTCCTCTTGAATTCCGCATGCAACACAGTCCAGTAGTTCCCCCTGTACCCACAGGGGATACGTTCCTAAACTTACCACGGAAACCCAAAACCGCAGACAGGAGTGAACCCATTCATTTCAATGGGAAATATACCTTCCCGGCAGCCCTGATGCAGCATTTTCCCAATAATATGTTCAGGCCATGGTAAACTGCAGGTAACGGAAACTGCAGAAAATGATTCCACAGATACGGGGGTCGCCCTGTATTGTTATATGCTTATTGCATTGCAATGACGTTTTTGTGTATCAGAAGCTTTGCTGCACTGCCATTGAATCTGATTGGCTGAATACTGTCTGTATCATTTTTATTTCTGTTGTAATTCCAAACAGTGACAGAGCTCAGTTTAACTTTGACCATATTTGGAAAGCAGCTTCGTGCTATCAGGCAATAAAATGTTCCTTTTTTAGGTATGTGGGTTGAATTCATGTCAAAATTTAAAACTGCGACAAATTAACAATTTGGTCAATATCCTTCATTTTATTTTGGCATGTGTAAGTCAACAATCTTAAATCCAGGTTCTTCCATTTTTAAATTCTATTTCATCAAACATTTTTGATATTACTTGGTTACCTGTGGTGAAGATACAAATTCCTTACTGGGATCGATACTTGACTGCTTACTACATTTCTATAATGCTCACTGGAAATGACACGTCGATGCCCTTGCAGTAAAGGGAGATTAATGTTGCACTGGATTCCAGAGTGTTGGGATGGGAATTGTCAGTAAGTATTAATGTGCCATTCTGGTCTGCACATATCTCAGCTGTCTGGCGGTAGTATTCTGATATAACTGAAAGATGATCCTAATTGGGAAAAATGTGCATGTGAATTCAGTCAGTTGGTAAAAATGTATTGCTATTACAGCAAGTAGTCTAACTCTGAAGCAGATTTTACCTGTATCTATCGGACAAATTCGAAGTAGTAGAAATTCTAATGCAGTACTTAGCTAGTACAGTGTTATCATTGATGTGGGGATGCTGGTGTTTGACTGAGGTGGACAAAGTCAGAAGTCACACCACACAAGGTTATAGTCCAACCGGTTTATTTGAAATCATAAGCTTTGAGTGCTGCTCCTTCATCAGGTGGTGTTATCATAGTCACATCTCTGGTTGAAAGAACAACTAATGAAGAACTAATGCTCTCATGGAGACAACGTCTTGCTGCTGCAACATGTGCTTTCTGACATTGTCCTCTCTTAAAACCAGGTCTGTGATTCCCTTTTGTAGTACAGCTGTTCCATTTTGTTCCTTATCTATGTATTTTTAATATCTGATGCTCAAACACTGCACCCTTGCTGAGTTTCTCCAACACCTTTTGGCTTTAATTTGAATCTCCAGAATTAGTAATATTTTGCTATTATAACAATAGTTTGGATTTTCCAATAGCCAACTTTTGATTTCTGAAACAAAGATTGTAGTTTTGGAAAGGAACTCTGCTGAGTCCCCTTTGTAATAGATATGTGGAGAATTGCCCTGGAAGTTTGAAGATTGTGTATCAGGCAATTGTCTGTTTGTAATCCTCCCAGAAGTATATATTTAAATTTTAAGGAATTTGAAGGGTTCCACTACAGCTAAGTAATTCGTTACTCAGGAAATGTGACACTACCTAAAAAAAAAACTTAATTGAACTCCTGTGTAACCAAGATCCCCAACTTACCACTTAAACCACCACCAACTCCCTTCCAGGGTACATCTCCGGGGCATATGCACCAAACAACCCCACTGCCCTGTGGCCAACCACTTCAACTCCCCTCCCACTCCCCCAAGGATGTGCAAGTCCTGGGCCACCTCCACTACTAAATCCAAGGTACTCGATGACTGCAAGAAGAATGTCTCATCATCCACCTTGGGACCTGCCAACCACACAGCATCAGCGTTGACTTCACCAGTTTCCTCATCTCCCCTTCCCCCACCTCAGCCCAGATCTGACTCTCCAACTCAGCACCGCCTTCTTGAACTGTTCTACCTGTCCAACTTCCTCCCCACCTGTCTGCTTCATCCTATCACTATCACCACCTTTTCAAGGGTAAGTGGGGATGGGCTATCAATGCTGTCCAGCCAGCGACACCCAAGTCCCACAAATGAAAAAAATTCCCTGCATATACCTATCGCATTCCAAGCTACTTTGTCCCCATCTGCACCCTCCTGTTTATCTCTCAGCACCACCACTCCCATTCCTGTTGAAGGGGGCTTATGCCCGAAGCAGTGACTCTCTTACTCCTTGAATGCTGCCTGACCTGCTGTGCTTTTCCAGCCCCACTCTTGTTGACCTTAGTACTTGCTTACAAACTTGCTATTGTCAAGATCTATCTGTGATGGATGTTTGAATTGCTGAACATGGCAATTGGCTGCTGTGAAACGGGAGTTTGATTTTTTGCCTTTCTCTGAATGTTCTGCACCAATTGACCTATACTGCTCCACAATTCTGAAGGAGCCATGATTGGAACCTCCTGTCAGCCAAGTGGAGTTCTTTGTTTTGTATAAATGACATGGAATGACAATCTGCATGAGATTTCCACTCAAAATCTGATAATATTTCTTGTGCCTACCTTTTGTGGTGAATCATGTGTTACGGTTTTTGAGTTCAGAATTTATTCTGTTTCTATTGCTCCTTTGTTGTGTAACACAGTGCAAAGGCTTGCCTGCCAACCAATTCAATGCAGCTAGACAAAGTTAAAGAATGAGTGCCATTCTCACCAACCAAAACTCATACCTCAAAAAAAGTGAAGTTTATATAAAAAAGACAATTTACCACTTTTGCTAAATGAAGCAGTTTGGAACCCTCTGTAGCTCTCTGTACTTATTGGACAGTTTCTGTCTCTTTCTTCCATCCACTCCTAATTTTACATTTCCCAGCTAGTTACATTTACACGATAGTAGACTATGTAAAGCTAACCATCATGGTGCATTTTATCCTGATTCTCCTCCTCAGTCTGACTAACTGTTGCCAGTTCTGACATTGTGAATATACAAGTGTTGGTTTCTTTGTGTCAATATTTTAAATTGAAACCATGAGTGGTGCTAGTTTTGTTTGAAACTGTTTATTTGTTTCAGTTGTACATTCTTGGAACAAAGATATGGGAGAGCTAATTGATTTGAGGTGGAAGGAAAGGGTGTTCGTTCTGCTTGGAGGATTCATGACTAATGTTTAAATAGGAGCACAGTTCTGAATCTCTGCCAAAGCTTGCTGGTTTTTAACCAGCAATGAAGTTATGGGAGTTGCAGTGATTGTAACAAGGTCAGCCAGATGGACCTCAGGATAGGAGTTCCCTGAATGGATCAGATGAACGGTTCCATTCAGGGCGTCCTGGCTGACAGATAAGGGCAAGAGTGTCAGACATTTTGTTCACTCAGCTAGCTCAGAGGGAGCTGGATCAATGTCAAGCAATCCACGCAGGATGACTTGGTGATGGGATAATGGCCTTTTGTGGAGTTATATCAAGAGTAACTTAGATTCCCCTGCATATTTTTCCTGAGTGTTTGTGCCCATAGTTTTTTTTAAAATAAAAAAATTCCTCTCCTCTCTCATCATTTTCTTAGTTGAAGTCAATATTATGTCATTTAGAGTCTTTTTTTTAAAGTGTGGAAACAGGCCCTTCGGCCCAACAAGTCTACACTGACCCTCTGAAGAGCAACCCACCCAGACCCATTTCCCTCTGGCTAATGCAGCTAACACTATGGGCAATTTAGCATGGCCAATTCACCTGACCTGCACATCTTTGGACTGTGGGAGGAAACCGGAGGAAAGTGCTGTGAGGCAGCAGTGCCAACCACTGAGCCACTGTGGCACCCCAGTGCAGAGCACTGAAACAGACTTCAGTGTATCTCATCCATGCCGACCAGGATATCCTAAATTAATTTAGTCCCGAATAATCCCTCTCAACCTTTCCTATTCATATATCCATCCAACTGCTTTTTAAATGTTGTAATTGTACCAGCCTTCACCACTTCCCTGGTTGCTCAATCTATACATGCACCACTGTCTGTGTGAAAACGTTGCCTCTTAGGTCCCTTGTAAATCTTTCCCCTTTCACCTTAAAACTGTGCCGTCTAGTTTTGAACTCCCCTCCTCTGGGGAAAAGACCGTGGCTATTCGACCTATCCATGCCCCTCATGATTCTATAAACCTCTATATGGTCACCCCTCAGCCTCCAATGTTCCAGGGAAAACAGCCCCAGTCTATTCAGCCTCTCCCTATAGCTCAAACCCTCCAACCCTGGCAACATGCCTCTAAATCTTTTCTGAACCCTTTCAAGTTTAACAAGTTCTTTCCTATAGCAGGAAGACGAGAATTGAATGCAGTATTCCAAAAGTGGCCTAATCAATGTCCTGTAAAGCAATAAGATGACATCCCAACTCCTATACTCAATGCTCTGACCAATAAAGGCAGGTGTACCAAATGCCAGCTTCACTCACTGTCTAGGAGAAAGTGAGGACTGCAGATGCTGGAGATCAGAGCTGAAAATTTGTTGCTGGAAAAGCGCAGCAGGTCAGGCAGCATCCAAGGAGCAGGAGAATTGACGTTTCGGGCATGAGCCCTCCTGAAGAAGGGCTCCTGCCCGAAACGTCGATTCGCCTGCTCCTTGGATGCTGCCTGACCTGCTGCGCTTTTCCAGCAACACATTTTCAGCTCACTCCCTGTCTACTTGTGATCCTACTTTCAAGGAACTGTGAACCTGCACGCCAAGGTCCCCTTCATTCAGCAATACTTCCCAGAACCTTACCATTTAAGTGCATAAATCCTGCCCTGATTTGCCCTCCCAAAATGTAGCAACTCGCATTTATCTAAATTCCACCTACTGCTCCTTGGCCCATCTGATTAAGGTCCCATTATATTCTGAGATAACCTTCTTCGCTGTCCACTACACTACCAATTTTGGTGTCATCTGCAAATTTACTAACCATACCTCCTAGATTCACACCCAAATCACTTATATAAATGACAAAGCAGTGGACCCAGCTCCAAACCTGTGATACACTACTGCTCACAGGCCTCCGGTCCAAAAAGCAATCATCCTCCACCACCAATCTGTCTCCTATCTTCCATTTTGTATCCATATGGCTAGTTCTCCCTGTAGTGGTTTAACCTTGTTAATCAGTCTACCATGTTCAACCTTTTCGAACACCTAATGAAGTCCATATGGATCCCGCTCATCGCTCTGCCCTCATCAATTCTCTGTTACTTTTTCAAAAAACTCAATCAAGTTAGTGCGATATGATTTTACCATGCACAATGCCATGTTGACTATCCCTAATCAGTCCTTGCTGTTCCAAGTACATATAAATTCAGCCGCTCAGAATACCCTCCATCAACTTGCCCACCATTGATGTCAGGCTCACTGGTCTATAGTCCCTGGTTTTTCCATAACATCTTTTTTAAATAATGGCACCACGTTAGCCAACCTCTTGTTTTCCGGCACCTCACCTGTGACTATCGATGATACAAATATCTCAACCAGGGGCCAGCAATCAGATTAACGATTAGATGATCAGATTCAATACAGTGTGGAAACAGGCCCTTTGGCGCAACAAGTCCACACTTGCCCCTATGAAGAGAAACCCACCTGGTCCCATTTCCCTCTGACTAAAGCACCTACCAGTATGGGCAATTTAGAATGGCCAATTCATCTAACCTGCACATCTTTGGACTGAGAGGAAACCGGACCGCCTGGAGGAAACCCACGCAGACAACGTGCAAACTCCACACAGACAGTCACCCAAGGCTGGAATCGAACCAGAGTCCCTGGCACTGAGGGGCAGCAGTGCTAACCGCTGAGCCACCATGCCACCCCATCACTTCCTGAACTTCCCACAAAGTACACCTGATCAGGTCCTGGAGATTTATCTACCTTTGTGTTTTGAGACATCCAGCACCACGACCTTTATAAAATGGACACTCTGATTTCAGAAGTTAGAACAAACCTGTAATGTAGTATTCCAGCATGTGATACCATAACCAACTGATTTATATTCTCTCAGTAGTAGTAGTAGTAGTAGTAGTAGTAGTAGTAGTAGTAGTAGTAGTAGTAGTAGTAGTAGTAGTAGTAATAAGTATACTTAGCTTGACCTTAAAACTATAGAACCATGGAATGCTGCAGCCTGGAAGGAGGCCATTAAGCCCAATAACAATCTGTTTTCACCCTGAAAGTGCTAGTCAATTCATCTTGCACCATTGGTCTTCATTTTTGAAAGTTATTGTTTAATTTGTTCCACTGATAGGTTCATCATCAGTGTATTTGGAGTCATGACTTCTTAAATGGTTATGAGATGGTGTCCCAGAGGGGGTGTGGTTTGGGATTTTGTTTGTACTGGTGAGTTTCACAAGTGAACAGAGTAAACATTGAGGGACATTAGCCTGCTTTCAGTTTAGAATTTTTGTTTCTGCTTAATAGGTAAAACCTTGGAATGGTTTTGATTTCAGTCACAGTGGAAGTTAGATGTATGAAACAGTTTCTCCTTTAGAAAGGAGTTAGTACAGAGAAATAGGAAATAGATCTACTCAGGGTGGAATCTTTATGGGCCTAAATGAATTGGGCTATTGTGAGATTAATGGCATAACCTCCAGTTCCCTGCCTGGAGAGAGGTGCAGATTTTCCCCAACTGTCAAGTCCAGAGCAAACCTCAGGAGCTATACAAGACAGCTCTAACCTGATGCTTGTCTGGGTGCCCACCAGGCTTTTAAATATGGTATGGTTGCAAGGGAAGATGTATATTTCTGGATATTAGACAAGTAGGGAGCTGTACTGGGAATGGCACATAGCAAGATGGAGTTAGAATTAGATTTCAGGAATGTCGTAGAGGCAGGGTAAGTAGCTATTGATTCTGGATTAGTGGTGCTGGAAAAGCACAGCAGTTCAGGCAGCATCCAAGTAGCTTCGAAATCGACGTTTCGGGCAAAAGCCCTTCATCAGGAATAAAGGCAGTGAGCCTGAAGCATGGAGAGATAAGCTAGAGGAGGATGGGTGTGGGGAGAAAGTAGCATAGAGTACAATGGGTGAGTGGGGGAGGGGATGAAGGTGATAGGTCAGGGAGGAGAGGGTGGAGTGGATAGGTGGAAAAGGAGATAGACAGGTAGGACAAGCCCAGACAAGTCATTGGGACAGTGCTGAGCTGGAAGTTTAGAACTCTGGTGAGGTGGGGGAAGGGGAAATGAGGAAGCTGTTGAAGTCCACATTGATGCCCTGGGGTTGAAGTGTTCCGAGGCGGAAGATGAGGCGTTCTTCCTCCAGGCGTCTGGTGGTGAGGGAGCGGCGGTGAAGGAGGCCCAGGACCTCCATGTCCACGGCAGAGTGGGAGAGGGAGTTGAAATGTTGGGCCTCGGGGCAGTGTGGTTGATTGGTGCGGGTGTCCCGGAGATGTTCCCTAAAGCGCTCGGCTAGGAGGCGCACAGTCTCCCCAATGTAGAGGAGACCACATCAGGGGCAACGGATACAATAAATGATATTAGTGGATGTGCAAGTAAAACTTTGATGGTTGTGGAAGGTTCCTTTAGGGCCTTGGATAAAGGTGAAGGGAGGTGGTGTGGGCGCAGGTTTTACAGTTCCTGTGGTGGCAGGGGAAAGTGCCAGGATTGGAGGGTGGGTTGTAGGGGGGCGTGGGCCTGACCAGGTAGTCACGGAGGGAGCGGTCTTTGCGGAAGGCGGAAAGGGGTGGGAAGGGAAATATAACCCTGGTGGTTGGGTCTGTTTGGAGGTGACTGAAATGTCGGCGGATGATTTGGTTTATGCAAAGGTTGGTAGGGTTGAAGGTGAGCACCAGGGGCGTTCTGTCCTTGTTAAGGTTGGAGGGGTGGGGTCTGAGGGCGGAGGTGCAGGATGTAGACGAGATGCATTGGAGGGCATCTTTAACCACGTGGGAAGGGAAATTGCGGTCTCTAAAGGAGGCCATTTGGTGTGTTCTGTGGTGGAACTGGTCCTCCTGGGAGCAGATCTGGCGGAGGCAGAGGAATTGGGAATACGGGACGGCATTTTTGCAAGAGGTAGGGTGGGAAGAGGTGTAATCCAGGTAGCTGTGGGAGTCGGTGGGTTTGTAAAAAATGTTGTTATCAAGTCGGTTGTCATTAATGGAGATGGAGAGGTCCAGGAAGGGGAGGGAGGTGTCAGAGATAGTCCAGGTAAATTTAAGGTCAGGGTGGAATGTGTTGGTGAAGTTGATGAATTGCTCAACCTCCTCGCGGGAGCACGAGGTGGCGCCAATGCAGTCATCAATGTAGCGGAGGAAGAGGTGGGGAGTGGTGCCGGTGTAATTACGGAAGATCAACTGCTCTACGTAGCCAACAAAGAGACAGGCATATCTGGGGCCCATACGTGTGCCCATGGCTACCCCTTTGGTCTGGAGGAAGTGGGAGGATTCAAAGGAGAAATTGTTAAGGGTGAGGACCAGTTCGGCCAAACGAATGAGTGTGTCAGTGGAAGGGTACTGTTGGGGACGTCTGGAGAGGAGAAAACGGAGGGCTTGGAGGCCTTGGTCATGGCGGATGGAGGTGTAGAGGGATTGGATATCCATGGTGAAGATGAGGCGTTGGGGGCCATGGAAACGGAAGTCTTGGAGGAGGTGGAGGGTGTGGGTGGTGTCTCGAACGTATGTGGGGAGTTCCTGGAATGGGGGGAATAGGACATTGTCGAGCTAGGTAGAGATGAGTTCAGTGAGGCAGGAGCATGCTGAGACAATGGGTCTGCCAGGGTGGTCAGGCTTGTGGATCTTGGGAAGGAAGTAGAACCGGACAGTGCGGGGTTCCCAGACTGAGGTTGGAAACTGTGGGTAGGAGATCGCCTGAGGTGATGAGGTTCTTTATGGTCTGGGAGATGATGGTTTGGTGATGGGGATGGGGTCATGGTCGAGGGGGCAGTAGGAAGAGATGTCCTCGAGTTGGTGTTTGGCTTCAGCAGTATAGAGGTCAGTGCGCCAGACTACCACTGCGTCCCCTTTATCTGCTGGCTTGATCGTGAGGTTGGGATTGGAGGGCTGCACGTTGAGGGTGAGAGGTTGGAGTGGGGGAGGGAGGTAGTCAGGTTTAGGCGGTTAATGTCCTGGCGGCAGTTGGAAATCAAGAGGTCGAGTGCAGGTAATAGGCCAGCGTGGGGTGTCCAGGTGGATGCAGTGTGTTGGGGTGGGCGAAGGGGTCCTCGGAAGGTGGGCGGGAGTCCTGATTGTGAAAGTAAGCTCGGAGGCGGAGGCGACGGAAGAATTGTTCGACGTCACTGCGTGTATTAAATTCATTGATGCGTGGACGGAGGGGGATGAAGGTGAGTCCTTTGCTGAGGACTGATCGTTCGTCCTCAGTGAGGGGGAGGTCTGGGGGGGATGGTGAAAACTCGGCAGGGCTGGGAGCTGGGATCTGTTGTGGGTGTAGAGCTGGGAGTGGGGACGGAACCTGTAACTGGAGTGGGTGTGATGGTGGGGGGAATGGGGGTGGAGTCATGAGCAGGGGTAGTGTTCCCCTTGGGGTTCTGGGTGGTGGGGATAGTGACAGTGGGGTCTGTGGGGGGCATGTCAGCAGAATGTAGGTGAGTGGCGCTGGTGGGGGCGGAAGTGGTGGTGACCACGGCAGTAAGGGTGGCAGAAGTCACTGAGCATGTGGCATCAGCGATGATGTGAAGGGCAGAAGTGATCTCAGGTGTGATGTATGAGGAATTGAGAGGGGTGGAAGTGGTTGTGGGAGTGGCCATGATGGGGGTGGAAGTGACATCATCAATCAGCGTGGGGGTGGTAGCTGCATCAGCCACATGGCTTAGGTGCCGGCGCATTGCTGCAAGCATGGAGCGGAGGATCCTGAAGGAGAACCGTTGCTCGTGTTTTTGAATCTGTAGTCTGTACTGTTTGTCCTGTTCGGGTCCGAACTCTGCTGGTTTAAAGGTGGTCCAGAGTCCATGTGGGATGAGTTGGTTACGGAAGCAGGCACTGAGGAAGCGAATGTGGCTGTGGTAGCGAGTTTGTTGAATTCATATTATTTGTTGGACTATAACCTGGTGTTGTGATTTTTACCTGTAAGAATCCTATCTGTGTCAGAGATTCACCTCTCATTCTTCTAAATTTCAATTAATTCACCGTCCCAGTTCATTAATTTTTGGAATGCAGCCATTGTCCTGCTGGAAAATTGCTAAAACCCATGTTTGGACAGTAAAGCCCACACAACAGCAAATAAATTTTTGCCTTGATAATATCTTGATAATGTGCTGTTTGAGTGGGAAACATTGGCAGGGCACTGGGAAAAGCACTGTTTTCCATAAAATGTATCTGACTAAATAAGGCCTGGGTGATGAGGATAAGTTTTTTTTTTCAACCTGGTTTGGGTCTCAGTCTGGATTTGGTCCATTTGTAATCTGATGTCTACTGAAATCCAAAAAATTGGTCCACAGAGGGGGTTTATTATTATCCTTGCTAGAAATCAGACCAATGAGTTTATAGCAAAAGAAAACAAGGGTGGAATTTACTAGTTGTTTTATTGAGCCCATTCACCAGCTAGAAGGCCAGTGGCCAAACTGTTTGTGGTTGTTCTGGGTTCCTGACCCACATTAACAACAGTATGGCACTTTCCCAGTTGGCAATGTTTCCTTGGCCGCCTCAGGGTGGATATTTAGCCATTGAGAGCTACTGCTTGGTCAGAAGTGTGATGAAGGATCTTAAAATGTTCTTATCATTTAGGAACCTGGGTTCTAAAGTGGAGAAATGATGTTTTTTTATTAAAGCAAGATACAGCAAGCCAGGCAGCATCAGGAGGTGTAGACGTCGACATTTCAGATGTAACCCTTCTGCACCTCTTGATGCTTGCTGGATTCTTCCAGCCTCCTGCCTGTCAACTTTTGGATTCCAGCATCTGCAGCTTTTTTATCTCTTAAAAACAGGAACAGAAGTGGCTGAAGAAGGGTCATTGCACTCAAATGGTAATTTTGCTTCCTCTCCACAGATTTTGCCAGACCTGAGTTTCTCCAGCAATTTCTGATCTTGTTTCAGATCCTCAGTACCTAATAGTGCTCTGTTTCATTTTATGTCTTGCTTTAAGTTTGAATTGCATTTCTATATTTTATGTTAAGGCAAAGGAATATTTGAATGGTGGGACAATGAGAATTACTAAGGACCAGAGGGACCTCGGTGTGAATGTGCGCTGGTCGCTGAAGGAGTTGAGTTGAGTTTCACGTGTACAGAGGCACAGTGAAAAGCTTTGTCTTGCGAGCAATACAGACAGATCAGAGTTAAATAGCATCGATAAGTAAATAATAGGTAAACAGTGGCAAAACAAAAACACAGGTATAGGCAAAGGTCAACAGTTTGAGTCCATTCAGTATTCTAACAACTGTAGGGTAGAAATTGTTATGAAACTGGCTGGTGCGTGTGTTCAGGCTTCTGCACCTTCTCTCTGATGATAGAAGTTGTAGAAAAACATTGCCAGGGTGGGATGGATCTTTGAGAATGCTGACGGCCTTGCCATGACAGTGGGCCAGGTAGATGGATTCTATAGATGGGAGGTTGGCCTTTGTCTGGACTGAGTTCATCACTCTCTGTAACAGTCTCCAATCGTGAATGTTACAATTGCCATACCAGGTAGTGATACATCTGGATTGAATGTTCTCGATGGCACGCTTATAAAAGTTGGCAAGGGTATTTGCCATCATGTCAAATTTCTTCAGCTGCCTGAGGAAGAAGAGGCATTGTTGGGCCTTTGTAACCAGTGTGTCCACATGAAGAGTCCAAGAAAGCTTGTGGATGACCATTCCTAGGAGCTTGACAGTCTCCACTCGTTCCACCTCTGCTGTTAATGTGACGGGGGTCATAAGTAACATCCTGCCGAAAGTCAATAATGAGTTCCTGGTTTTGCCAGCATTGAGCACTAGATTGATCTCAGTGCACCCTTTTTCCAGGTCTTCCACCTCCCCCCTGTAGTCTTTCATTGCCCTCTGAGATTTGACCGACTATGGTAGTGTCATCAGCGAACTTGTAAATGGCATTAGTCTGGTATTTGGTGACGCAGTCATGGGTATAGTGTGAGTACAGTAGGGGGCTGAGTATGCAGCCCTGGGAGGCTCCAGTGTTGAGTGTCAGTGAGGATGAAATTTTGTTCCTTATCTTTACTGATTGTGGCCTGTGGGTCAGGAAACTGAGGATCCAGTTGCAGACAGTGAGTGGGGCTTAGTCCAAGATTACTAAGTTTGAGGGGATAATAGTTTTGAAGGCTGAACTGTTGTCAAGGAGTAGGATTCTATGTAGCTGCTCTTGGTGTCAAGATGTTCTAGGCAGGAGTGAAGGGCAAGTGATATGGCATCTGATGTAGATCTGTTGGTCCAATACGCAGATTGGAGTGGGTCAAGAGTAGCGGGGAGGTTGGAGTTGATTAATGCCATGACCAACCTTTCAAAGCGCTTCATGACCACCAAAGTTAGGGCCACTGGTTAATAGTTAGGACAATGGTTTGGTATTATGGAATACTTTTATTAGCTGTGATACAGATTTTTAAGAGCAGAGTTTTTAATGCTGGATCTGTATAAACATTGGTTAGGCCACAACTAAAGTATTTGTGTAGTTTTGCAATCCACATTATAGGAGAGATGTGATTTATACTGGAGAGGGTGCAGAAGAGATTTGCCAGATTATTGCCTAGGCTGGAGAGTTTGCGATGAAGAGTGATTGGATGGACTGGCTTTGTTTTCCTGAGAGCAGAGAAAGTTGAAAGGGGACATGATTTGAGATGTATAAAATTGAGGGGCGCAGACAGGAGGAAACTTTTCCTTTTGGTGGGATGAATGACTAAGGGGTATAGATTTAAGGTAAGGGGTTGGAGGTTCAGAGGAGGGGAGAGAATAATATTTTTTTTTTTCCCTTCACTGAGGGTAGTGGCAATCTTGAATTCTTTGCCTGTAAAGATGGTTGGGGCACAGCCCTCATAACATTGAAGTAGTGTTTAGGGATGCACTTATGATTCCAAGGGTTACAAGGTTATGGCCAAGTGATGGAAAATGGGATTAGAGTATTTAGATAGTCGTTTTTGTCCAACACACAGACTTGATGGGTCAAAGTGCCTTTTCTCTGTGCTGGAGATCTGAGACTCTGAGGAAAGGACATAGTTTTGTTTTCATTTTAGATCTTTGTTTTTCTGTGCATTGGAATTAGATTAGATTACTTAGTGTGGAAACAGGCCCTTCGGCCCAACGAGTCCATACCGACCTGCCGAAGCACAACCCACCCAGACCCATTCCCCTACATTAACCCCTTCAGCTAACATTGCGGGCAATTTAGCGTGGCCAATTCACCTAACCTGCACATCTTTGGACTGTGGGAGGAAACCGGAGCACCCGGAGGAAACCCACGCAGATGCTGGGAGAATGTGCAAACTCCACACAGTCAGTCACCTGAGACGGGAATTGAACCTGAATCTCTGGCGCTGTGAGGCAGCAGTGCTAACCACCGTGCTGCCCAAAACATACCAGTGGGTAATAAAAAACGCTATTGGCCTTGACAAATTTCCAGCAATAGTACTGAAGACTTCTGCTCTGGGACTTGCCACTTGTGCCGCATCTTCCACACCTAGAACCACTTGCATCCAGAAGCACAAGGGCAACAGATATATGGAAATGCCACCACCTGCAAGTTGGTAAAAACAATGACTGCAGATGCTGGGAACCAGATTCTGGATTGGAGTGGTGCTGGAAAAACACAGTAGTTCAGACAGCATCCAAGGAGCAGGAAAATTGACGTTTCGGGCAAAAGCCCTTCATCAGGAATACCACCTCTGTAAGGCTTCAATGAATGTCATAATGAAATTTGCTGATGATCCAGGTGCAAGTTTGTGAAGAAATTTGAAAGATTCTGCAAAAGGAATCTAGATGGAATAATTGGGCAAATATTTGGCAGATGGAGTATAATGAGTTGT
Source organism: Chiloscyllium punctatum (assembly GCF_047496795.1). Taxonomy (NCBI): domain Eukaryota; kingdom Metazoa; phylum Chordata; class Chondrichthyes; order Orectolobiformes; family Hemiscylliidae; genus Chiloscyllium; species Chiloscyllium punctatum. Next base: position 29,876,371 of record NC_092770.1, on the reverse strand, counting down.
CCACTGTGGTAAGAAATCTAGATATGCAGACTATTATTTCACTGGAGAAACATTTCAATGTTATGCAAGAGGGTGTCCTGGATATGAATCACTAAATATTGGCAAGTACAGCAAGAAATTAGGAAGGAAAATACAAATGATGCCACTTGTTGCAAGGGGCATCGAAAAAAGTCTTGCAACTGTGGTACAGCATGTTGGTGAGCAGCATCTGACATAATGTCTTTAGTTCTGGCTTCCTCACTTGAAGAGAATTATTTACACTGGAAGCAGTTTGGAATAAATTCGCTAGGCTGATTCCTGGGATGAAGGATTTGTCTTGTGAGGAAATGTTGAGCAGAATGGGGTTTTAACTCATTAGTTTGGAAGAATTAAGTATCCTTGTTAAAGCAGGTATGATTCTGAGGGAACTTGACAGGGTAGATTCTGCAAGGATACTCCCTTACTTGGGAGAATCTAGAATTGGCAGGGCTGGGGGTAGCGGGGAGGTTCTATTTTAAAAACTGGGTGAAGGGATTATTATTATTTAAGATGGAAATGAGGAATTTCTTTTCTGACACTAGTTTAGTCTTTGGAATTGTATTCTATAGAGAGCAGTGGAAATCAGATATTTGCATATGAGATAGATTTTTAATGGACAGCAGTGATGAGGCTTTATGGGACACGGGCAGGAAAGCCGGTTAAAGGCCACCATCAGATCAGCCATGATCTTGAATGGTGGAGCAGGCCAAATGGCATTTTCCTGCTCCTGTTTCTTATTATCTTATGGTTGTTCTTCAGATAGATACAGAGAACAAAAGCAAGGATGTATACTAAACCAACCGAAGTTTAAAAAATCTCACAGCACTAACTTATAGTCAACAGGTTTATTTGGAAGCACTAGCTTTCGGAGCGCTGCTCCTTCTTCAGGTGGTTGTGGAGTATAAGATCGTAAGACACAGAATTTATAGCAAACGTTTATAGTGTGATTCAACTGAAATTATATATTGAAAAACACCTGGATTGTTTATGTCTCATCTTTTAGAATGACCATGTTGGTTTCAGTTCTTTCATATGTAAACCCCAGAACTTTTGAAAAGTTACATTCTCAAGTGAACTTTAACAATAGGTGCCATGTTGGCCCAGATAATGCATTGAAGGTGTGAGGAGCCCTGTGTGAGGCTGCCTAAGCCCCACTGTTCAGAATGATCCCATTTCTAAAAATGGGATTTGCAGAATCTTGCATATATATTCGTGCAGTTTTTGAGCAAAATAAAATGTAATTCTGCAAGTGCAAATTCACTCCCCAAACTTGTGTATGTGCACATGTAGTTGTGTGTGAGAAAGGTGGTGTGAGTGAGTGTGAGTATAGATGGATATAAGCCTGTGAGAGTGTGTGTGTGTGTGTGTGTGTGTGTGTGTGGAGCACTGGGGTCACCTGTAGTATGACATCAACCTAAGCTGCAACTGTCAGAGTATCCTTCGTTGTCCCGTACATCCCAGGAGCTGAAAAACTATGCAATGCTCTTCGCAGTCTACAGCACATGATCAGTGAAGATGAGCACCTTACCAAGACCTTCCCGATGCCTCCACTTCTCGCCTTTAAACAACCACCAAGCCTCAAACACATCAGTGTTCGAAGCAAACTGCCTGGCCTTCAGGGCAACACCATACAACCCTGTCTCAGCATATTAGATAGACAACGTTGGCAGAGTCATATGAGTATCTGCAGCATACATGGTGGGTGATGTCCCTACGTATCCGTGTCGACACTGACACCACCATTACACGTGGGGACACCACCCACCATGTATGCTGCAGATACTCATATGACTCTGCCAACATTGTCTACCTCATATGCTGCAGACAAGGATGACCTGAGGCATGGTACATTGGTGAAACCAAGCAGAGGCTACTGCAACAGATGAATGGACATTGCACAACAATCAACAAACAGGAGTGTTCCCTCCCAGTCAGAGAACACTTAAGCGGTCTGGGGCATTCAATCTCTGCCCTTTGGGTGACCATCCTCCAAGGAGGACTTCAGGACAGGCAACAGTGCAAAGTGGCAGTACAGAGGCTGATAGCCAAGTTCAGTACCTATGGGGATGGCCTCAACTGGGACCTTTTTGGGTTCATGTCGCAGTACAGATGATACCACTGCATCTAACTCTTGTGCTCCCTCGCTCCCTCCCTCCCTCCCTCCCCCCCCCCCCCCCTTTCCCTCCCTCCCCCTCTCCCTCCCGCCCTCCCTCCCTCCCCCTCTCCCTCTCTCCCTCAATCACACGTACATAAGTTTGTGGGGCGAATTTGTACCTGCAGAATTACATTTTATTTTGCTGAAAAACTGCATGAATCCATGTAAGATTCTGTAATTCCCCGTTTTAGAAATAGAATCAGTCTAAACATTGGGGCACAGACAACCTCACACAGGGTAGCTCACACTTCCAATGCATTATTTGAGAAGACATTGCACCTATTGCTAAAGTTCACTTGAGAATGTAACTTTTAACAAAAAGTTCTTGGATTTACATATGAAAGAACTGAAACCAACATGGTCATTCTAAAAGATGAGACTTAACAAACAATCCTGGTCTTTTGCAATATATAATTTCAGTTGCATCACATTGTAAACTTTTTGCTTTAAATTCTGTGTTACAATCTTATACTCCACAACCACCTGATGAAGGAGCTAGTGCTTCCAAACAAACCTGTTGGACTATAACCTGGTGTTGTGATTTTTAACTTCGTACATCCCAGTCCAGCACTAGCACCTCCAAATCCAACCTACCTAAACACTGGTTAGGTTCCAGTTTGAGTATTTTTAGCATCACACTTTCAAAAATAAGTCAAAGGCTTGTAGAATGTGACACCAGATTTACTAGCAAGGCACAGAGGATGAAATAATGAAGTCATAGAGATGTACAGCATAGAAACAGACCCTTCTGTCCAACCTGTCCATGCCGATGAGATATCCCAACCCAATCTAGTCCCACCTGCCAGCCTGGAGAAAATGAGGATGTCTTTACAGCAGATATGGATAAGAAGAGATTTGATAGAATTGTTCAAAGTTGTAAAGGTTTTGGTGGAGTGTATAAGGAAAGCGAGATTACAGTGGTGAAAAGTGGGTAGCCAGAGGGCACAGAGATTTGATGAGATGGAAAGGAAACTTTGTTCCACTCTGATCTCATTATGAATCTTAAATTGTTATGATCCTTCAGTGGGAGCAAGTAGGGAGAGAGGTGGTGTGTGGGTATGGGTGGGTTAGAGCAGGGGTAGAGAGAGAGAGAGAGACCTGCTTGGTATGGTTGCCATTACTGGTCAGTTCATTGACTATAGGAATTTGGTAGCTCATGGTGTTGCTGTACAGGACATTGGTTAGGCCAGTATTGGAATACTGCATGCAATTCCAGTCTCCCTGCTATAGGAAGGATGTTGTGAAACTTGAAAGGATTCAGAAAAGGTTGACAAGGATGTGGCCAGGATTGGAGGGCTTGAGCTATAAAGAGAGGCTGAATAGGTGGGGGCTATTTTCCCTGGCGTGTTGAAGGCCGACGGGTGACCTTAATGATATTTATAACATCATGAGGGGCATGGAGAGAGTGAATAGACAAGGTATTTGGGGCATCCAAAACTAGAAGCCATATGTTTAAGGTGAGTGTGGAAAGATTTAAAAGGGACCCAAGGGGCAACTTTTTTAAGCAGAGGGTGTTGTGTGTATGGAATGAGCTGCCAGAGGAAGTGGTGGAGGCTGGTACAATTAGATCATTTTAAAAGGCATCTGAATGGGTACATGAAGAGGAAGGATTGAGAGGGTTATGGGCCAAATGCTGGCAAATGGAACTAGATTGATTTAGGATATCCTGGTTGGCATGGACGAGTTGGACCAAAGACAGGGGGTCTCAGTGCTATGCATCACTATGCCTGTATGGCTCTTTGCAAACTGGTGAAGTGGTGAAGGAAGGAGGTGCCTGAGTGTAGGAGCCTGTTGGTATGGAATATAGCTATTACAATTCAGTCGAAGTTCTATAGCTGTCAGTGCTGCCTCTGAGCTCTCAATCCCAACGTTAGTAAGCTGTGGGCTGGAGGTATTTTTATTTCAAAGAATGATGTGTTAATTTGCCAATATATATTAAAGCACAAAGTAGTGTAGTTATAGTGTGAGGAAACAGAATGGCTTCTACCGGACTGCTTACTGGTCCATATTCTAGAACTCAGTGGCCAACCTAAATGAGTGTGCTTCTACTGTTACAGACTTCATTAAGTATGTAGATGACTGCATGCAGAAGATGTTAATCCAAATATTCCCCAACCAGGAACCATGGATGAATTGAGAGATCCACCTCCGACTGATGTCCAGATCTGAGGCACTCCTAGTTGGGCGACCCTGATCTATGCAGGAAATCTAAGTACAACCTTCACAAAGCCATCAGGGATGCCAAGACGAAATACCAGATTGCCTAATCACATGGATACCCATCATTTGTGGCGAGACTTCTATGACATAACAGGCTACAAAGTGAAGTCGAACAAAATTGCAGGCAACAGTACCTTACCCAATAAGCTCAATGCATTCTATGCTTGCTTTGAACAAAAGGGCAGTGAAACGATATCACCTATCCTTTTGGCCTCTGATGCACCTGTGTACCTGCAGTCACCACCACAGACTTTAGATCAGCCCTCTTTTTTTTTCCTGATGAAGGGCTTATGCCTGAAATATCGACTCTCCTGCTCCTTGGATGCTGCCTGACCTGTGTTTTTCCAGCCCCACACTCTCGACTCTGATCTCCAGTAGTCCTCACTTTCCATGGGTTCACCCTTAGGAGAAAGCAACTGGCCATATATAGGAGTCCTGCACAGACTAGCTGGCAGGAATATTTGTAGATGTTGTTCACCTCTCCTGACTGCAGTCTGAACTTCCCACATACTTTAAGACCACCATCATCCCAGTGCAAAGAAAATAATCATGCAGCATTTGTCAATGTCTACCATCCGGTGGCTCTGACATTCACAGCTACACTGTGCTTTGAGAGGTTGGTCATAGCTCACATCAGTTCCAGCCTCCCAGTTTGCCTTGATCTCTTGCAATTTGCCTACTGGTGCAACAAGTCCACAGTAGATGCCATCTCCTTGGCTGTACACTCATTCCAGGAATATCTGCTCGACAAAAATATGTACATCAGACTCCTACTTATTGACTACAGCTCTGCCTTCAACACCATAATTCCAAACAAACTCATCTCCAAACTCCGGGAACTAGGTCTCTAGTCATGTCCCCTCTCCGTATCTGGATCCTTGACTTCTGGACCAATAGACCGCAATCTAGGCTAACCAACAACACCACCTGAGCGTCAATGCCCCACAAGGCTGCATACTCAGCCCCTACTATACTGCTTATATGCACATTCACTACTGTGTTGCCAAATTCCACCCCAGCTTCATTTACAAATTTGTAAAGACATCACTGCTGTGGGTCACATCTCAAACAACAGCACGATGGAGTGCAGGAAGGAAATTGAGTGCTTAATGGTATGGTGTAAAGACAACAATCTCCATCGAAGGAGCTAGTCTTGACTTCAGGAAGCAAAGTAGAGGGCATCCCCTGTCTGAATCAATGATGCTGACATGAAGGTGGTCGAGAGCATAATGTTCCTCAGAGTGGCAATCAGCAAGAATCTGTCCTGGTCTACCCACGTCAAGAAAGCACAGCGATGCCTGTACTCCTACAAGAGGCTAAGGAAATTCGGCATGTCCACAAGGACTCTTACTACCTTTTTATAGATGCCCCATGGAAAGCATTCCATCTGGATACATCACCAGCATGGCTTGGCAACTGTTCTTCCCAAGGCGGCAACCTACAGAGTCATGAACAGCTGTCCACTACGCAGCCTCCCATTCATTGACAGAACTGGCTTGAAAGTAGAAGACAGTGTGATGGTGGAGAGTTGGTTTTCAGACTGAAGGCCTGTGACTAGTAGTGTCCCACAAGGATCAGTGCTGGGTCCACTGCTTTTCATCATTTATATAAATGATTTGGATGCGAGCATAAGAGATACAGTTGGTAAGTTTGCAGATGACACAAAAATTGGAGGTATAGTGGACAGCGAAGAGGGTTACCTCAGATTACAACAGGACTTTGACCAGATGGGCCAGTGGGCTGAGGAGTGGAAAATGGAGTTTAATTCAGACAAATGTGAGGCACTGTATTTTAGAAAGGCAAATCAGAGCAAGGCTTATACACTGAATGGTAAGGTCCTGGGGAGAGTTGCCAAGCAAATAGACCTTGGAGTGAAGGGTCATAGTTCCTTGAAAGAGAACTCCCAGGTCAGCAGGATAGTGAAGGTGGTGTTTGGTATGCTTGCCTTTATTGGTCATTGCATTGAGTAGAGGAGTTGGGAGGTTATGTTGCGGCTGTACAGGGCATTAGTTGGATCACTATTGGAATAATGCATGCAATTCTGATTTCCCTGCGATAAGAAGGATGTTGTGAAACTTGAAAGGATTCAGAAAATATTTGTAAGGATGTTGCCAGGTTTGGAGGGTTTGAGCTTTAGGGAGAGGCTGAACAGGCTAGGGCTGTTTTTCCTGGAGTGTCGGAGGCTGAGGGGTGACCTTATAGAAGTTTATAAAATCATGGGGGGACATGGATAGGATAAACAGATGAAGTCTTTTCCCCAGGGTGGGGCATGGCATCCAAAACTAGAGGGGCATAGGTTTAAGGTGAGAGGGGAAAGATTTTAAAAGGGACCTAAGGGGCAATGTTTTCATACGGGTGGTGTGTGTATGGAATGCACTGCCAGAGGAAGTGGAGGAGGCTGGTACTATTACAACATTTTTAAAAGGCATCTGGATGGGTGCATAAATAGGAGGGTTTTAAGAGGGATATGGGCCAAATGCTGGCAAATGGGACTAGATTTATATAAGGATATCTGGTCAGCTATTCAAATTGAACCGAAGGGCGTGTTTTCATACTGTGTAGCTATATGACTTTGACTTCATCTATACTTCCCGCTAGCTTGGGAAAGCAATCAACATAATCCCTCTTCCTACACCCCTTTGGAATTGTACCATTGCCTTTCTTCTTTTTCTTACATTATGCTTCTTTATCTTTTAAAAAAATTATTTAATGGGTTTTGGGTGTCGATGGCAATATTGTCTATCCTTAATTGTCCTTTGTACGCCATTTCGGGGGTGGTTAAGGGTCTTGCCATGTTGTGGTATTCTGACTAGGCTGGGCTGGGTAAGAAAGCAGGCTTCCTTGCATGATATAAAGATTAGTGAACCAGATGGGTGTTTATGACAATCAGTGATTTCAGACCTATATACTGGTGAGGCTAGCTGTGTGAGGATTTGATCCCCTGTTCACAAAGCATTAATAATTAAGGAAAGTGTGAGAGCATCTCAGCAGGTCTAGCAGCATCTGTAGAGGAAGAAATAGTTCACATGTCAAATCCAATTTGACTTCTCTTTAGAAGCAATGAAGAGTCATGCCATACTTAAAGTGTTAACTTAGTTTCTCTCTCCACAATGGTGCCAGACCAGAGTTTGTTCTTATTTTCGAACTCTAGGAACATCAGGAGTTTGCTTTTGCTACAGAATGTTAAACTGTGTGTATCACTAATATAAAAGCATTACCACTAGGCAATCACCAACCCTTCAGGAGGACTTCCTTCCTGAGAGCCCTTATTATCCTTCCCTTCATTTCTGCTATTTATAGTTTCAGTAATTCAAGAACCAAAGATAAAATAAGATGTTGAGACACAACCCTTTTTTTATTAAACAAATCTTCAAGGTTCTTTATCTTGAATTACCTCATGGCAACATTTATCCACCATTCTGAGAAATGTTCTAACATATTGACAGTTTTGGCATGTACGTTTTCAGTTATTACAGGATTTTGAGCTTGCTTTGTGTCCATACATCAACCAATTTCAGTCTCAATCTCTAATGCCAATATGATGTAGTTTAGATCTTGCATAGCAAAGTTAGAAACAGGTAACAGAACTTCCCATGCCACCATATAATTAAGACAATGTAATAATATGAAGCCTTGTAAGTACAATGTCTTGTGGCATTGACACTTTGAGAATGCAGTACTATTATTGCAAGATTTTAAGTCACCTTTAGCTGAAGTTTAGTAATATTCAACAGAAGACCATTTTTGCTTAAATACATTTTGCTTACAAATTAGACAAAAATTTGAGGTGGAAAAGTTGTAGGGATCTCAAGGATGCAGGTGAAAGGAATAATTGGTCAACTCTTCAGAGCTGGACCAGGCATGATAGGTGGAATGACCACCTCCCGTGCTTATCACCTCATGATTCTGAGTCTGTTGAACAGCTTAACATTATATAAGTGATGTTATAAAATTAGTCAGGTTGAGTAAAGATGTCTTTCCAAAGCTCATCTTTCTGTATATTACTCTGATTTGACCAAATTAGTATTTCCAGAAAACAACAATGTTTGTGGGTCTGCTGCACTCCAATAAAAGATGATTAAAACACAGCTTGTAGCTCTAAATGGAGGGTTTGGGTTACAGGGATAGGCTGGGGTTTTTTTCATTGGAATGTAAGAGGTTATGGAGAGACCTTTATAGATGTTTATAAAATCCCCCACCCCAGGTGTCTTTTCCCTGGGGTGGGGGATTTCAAGTCTAGAGGGTAAATTTACAAGGTGAGAGGAGAAAGATTTAAGAGTTGTTTTTTAATAAACTATGACTCATTTGTAGAATGAACTTTCAGGGAAAGTGGTGGATGCGGGTAGAGTTATAACATTTAAAAGATACTTGTAGATGAATCATAAATGTTTGGAGGGACATGGACCAAGTGCAGGCAGGTGAGATTAGTTTGGTTTGGGATGATCGTCGGCCTGGACTGATTGTACGTAAAGGATCTGTTTCCAGCTGTGACTCTGATTCTATTTAGCACTTTATGAATAAAGAAGTTCTTCCTGATGTGTCTAGATTGTTTTATCTTAATTGACATTTATTTCTCAAAATTTTCTGAACTGTTTTGTATGGCCTTATAATTTACAAGTTTAATTTAAAGAAAACCTGAAGCACATCACCGTAGCGAATGTTTAGGGAGTAAATTTCTTGCATTGAAATTAAGTAAGATTGCATTAAATTTTTCTTGCATTAGGTCAGTTACTTCGACTAAGTATGTTCCGAAAAGATCACGGCTCCTGGATGGTGATGTTTTTTTCCACTATTCTCTTCCTGTTCATCTTCTCTCACATTTACAACCTGTTCCTCTTAATCGCTGGAAACATGAGGTAAGTTTGGCAGTTTTATATCTGATTTAATTACCAATAGTGAACTGAAGTCACCTTCAATGCTGGATTAGTGCTGAGTAGAACACTACAGCAACGGTGAACTCCTTAGCTGTCTTAAACAGAAAAAAGCTTCTCTCTGCCAATTTCAGGAAACTCTGAACATTAGGGTTGGAAATAATAGCAACAAATGTGCTATGGAAATGAGGAACCCAGCTCCTCCCCATGTCTGCCAGCATTTTCTGTTATGATTTTAACGCCAACTTTGATGTTTTCAACCTGAACTTTGGTTATGCAGAAACAGGTTACAGTAGAGGATACAGTATTATCATTCCCCTCCAACATTGCCACTTCCACTTTTTAGTTCATAGACTGCATTTTCTGCCTTTTGATCAAAGTTAATCTATACTGTAAAATGTTATTTAATTAAATAATTGAGAGTTTGAATTTCCCAACTTGCTCCCAGTGATTTCTGTTTCTGTAATTCATATAAAACAACTTAAGATTGTAATGTATGCTCCCTGGCAGGGGCTGGAAGTGTTATTGAACTACTGTTCTTCCTGTTTCTAGTGATTTTTGAAACCCTCCACTGAACATAATTCTAACACAACTGAAACTCCTGATCATTGCAACAAGCAGAACTGATTAGAATTGGGGGAGGGGAAGGTGGGAAGCACAGCAAGTTTAACAACTATGTGGATATTATTTCTGAACCTATCAATTAGAAATATGACCAAGCGTTTGGTCTGTTTGGATTTACTTTTAGACTTGATTGGGGTTAAATAAAAACAATTGAAGTATGTTTGCTGTTAAATGGTTGCTTAGCTGAATGGATTACTACTTCATTGTAAAGCAGTAAACCTTACCTTTTAATCAATCAGCATCTTTAATAATCACCCCTCCACCACTGCTGCACCCTGATAGCCATAGCTACTGACTACAAGATATACAATGCAGCAATTTAGCAAAGCTCCTTCACAGGGCCTTACAAAACCATGATGTCGACCACCTATTTAATAGCAAATACAGTATGTGCATGGAAACACTTGCAATTTCAAGATCCCCTCTGAATGGTACAGCATCCCCGACTTGGAAGAATGTTGCTCTTCCATCACTATTCCCAGGATCCTGGAACAGAGACACTACTACCACAGCGAATGTGTCTACACAACCTTCCTTGAGGTGGCTCAAGAAGGCCTTCTCAAAAGCACTTTGGATCGGGCAATAAATATTGGTCTTGCTATGCCCTTATCCCAATAACAAATTGGTAACATATTAAGGGCTGTAGTAGACTACATTAAACTGCAGAAAAGTAGAAATTGGATCAAGTAATAGGGGCTAAAAAACCCATTTTCTTCTGGTTTTACTGGACCGAGCAAACTGGAATGGAATTGACCTGTACTCTATGATACTTTCTCCCCACCTCCACCCTCCTCTCATTTATCTCTTCATCCTGCAGGCACTCTGCCTCTATTCCTGATGAAAGGCTTTTGCCCGAAATGTCGATTTTCCTGCTCGGATGCTGCCTGAACTGCTGTGCTTTTCCAGCACCACTCTAATCTAGACTCTGGTTTCCAGCATCTACAGCCCTTGTTTTTACCTTCTTTTAGATCTGTCAATTTTTGCGACACTGTGACACAAAACTAATTAGTTTAGGTTATGGTGGCTCAGTCGTTAGCACTGCTGCCTCTCAGCACCAGCGTCCCAGGTTCAATTCCAGCCTCCGGCGACTATCTGTGTGGAGTTTGCACATTCTTCCCGTGTCTGTGTGGGTTTCCTCTGGGTGCTCCAGTTTCCTCCCACAGTCCAAAGATGTGCAGGTTAGGTGAAGTGCATTAGTCAGAGGGAAATGTGTCTGGGTGGGTTACTCTTCAGAGGGTCGGTGTGGACTTGTTGGGCTGCAGGGCCTGTTTCCACGCTGTAGGGAATCTGATCTCACCTAAGATTCCTGCTTGCCTGAAAAAGACCTGTCCTGGAGTTACCTGCTCTGCTTCTCATTCTGTCAATGCAACTCTCTCAAACAACAAGTTTTTTTGATCTAAGTATTCAGGACTGATGTTCCATAATAATCCTGAATTCCTGTGAGTATTTCCAGTTCTCCTACTTTAATTCCCCTCTCCTTTATCCCTAGCTCTTGCCTGAGGGAGATGGGATAAATTGAGCCCTTTGTGAGGCCAATGACCCACTTTTCCTGGGGCTGCCTGACAGGGTGCAGTGATTGTTCTCTTCACCAGTCTGTGGCAGGGAAAAACAATTATGTTGCAAATTATACTTGTAACACATTAGTATCTGCTGTTAATAAACCTGAATGTGAATTAAACACCAACATCTCTTCATAAGAGATCTAATTAGTCACACATTGTAGAATGAAACCATTGCATATTTACAGTATGCAAGTCTGTCGGCACTCTGTTGGAGGAACTCGCTGAGTCCCTCTCTCAACACTTCTCTTCCCGATAGCCCTATCATCTGTTTCTCTTCAGATAATGATCCAATTCTTTTTAGAAGTCCTTAATTAAATGTCTCTGCTGTGCTGGCAGGCACTATATTCCAGATCACGGTAACTCTGCATAAAAGATTTCTTTCTGTTAGTATTGCTTTTCTCAATGACCTTTTAAACTATTGTGACCGAGCTGTCAATTATTCTGCCAACAGGAACTGTTTTCCCCCCCCCCCCCCACCCCTCCACTTTACTCTGCCCAGATGCCTGACAACACATTTAAACACTTAACCAAATCTCTGAATTCTCATTTTCCAGTAGAACTGTTCTAGCTCCTCTCCATATTTGAGGTTTAACATCAACATTAAGCATTATTTAATACTGATTTACACAGTACAGTTTTGTTATTAAGAAAGCTGCAAAGCCACTCCATTGTGAACTATTGTTGATCTCCTGTAGTGTATGCTGAAAGCCTCGTCAAAGTGTAATCTTCAGACAAAGCTCTTAGAATTATTTGAATTTGTGATAGCTGTCTGTGGTTCAAAAATGAGGAAATGGACACTGCATATTCACACCTTTTAAACACAAGGGGTTGTTTACAATTTGGCGGAAACAAGTGAAGCTAACAGACATAAGATGGTTACTTTTTTGGGGATATTGATTTAGATAAATTGACAGCGTTTGTGGGTTCAGGGGAATGCTGCCTAGTAACTGTCTGATCCTGCTGCAGCTTTACACAGATCCTGTGAGTAAAATATAAGCAGAAGAGAGATGTCCAAAAGCTAGTTGCATCCGTACTTCTCTCTCTTCCCTTTCTCTGTGAAGTTGCCATCTCTAGTTCTCTCTTGCACAAGTAGGAGCACTGAATTCAGAGACACTGAAAGAAATAATCCTAAAAACCAAAGGAAAAAGGAGAGACTGAATCCCAATTCATCAACCAATGAACTAATGCCTGATCGTCAGTGTGCAGATAATATTATGTAATGGTGAGAGAAATGAAAGCATTTTAAGAATAACCTATCCAGATGTTTAATGTGAACTGGTAATAGAACTTTTTCTCTGAATTTTTTTTCCACCCATAGTATTTGTGAGCAATTTGAAGTAAATTTAAAGTTGCATGCTTATACAGTACCAATTCATTTTGTTTCTTTATTTTGTCATTGGTGAAGATCATCAGTTTGATTGCAATAAATAATTATCATCTTGCTAAAAATCTAATGTGTCTTTCTTCTCACCTGAATCAGACTTAAGTAAAATTAATATTTTGGTGCTTAATTACATTTTTACATTTGTAGTGATTCCAGCAAAAGTGGAATTCAACATTGACATGTCTCCCCAAAAGAATTGTGACAGTTTTGAATATAAATGTTGTAAAAGTATATTTTATGTTCATGCAAAAGTAACATATTGCTTAACTGAAAAGGGTACGCAACACGTTTTTCAAATAGCTTAAGAGGCACAGAAGGTAGAAAACATTTCTACAAAGATGAGGCTTTGAGGTTATAGATATCAGGAAAAAATGAATAATTTTAGAACTATTATTTAGAAAAGAGGTTTGAGAACGACTTATCAAAATCAAAGTTAAAAATCACACTACACCAGGTTATAGTCCAACAGGTTTATTTGGAAGCACTGGCTTTTAGAGCGCTGCTCGTTCATCAGGTGGTTGTGGAGAATATCAAAATCAAATGGTGTTTGATTAGATGATAAATATTTCTATTTGTGCAAGAGTCCATATAGAAATATAGCCTGCAAATAATCTGATAGGAAAATTTGTATAAATCTCGTTACCCTGGAATGAAGTGATATGAAGTAGTTCAGATGAATAGTAGGGATGCATTTAAATGAAAGATAAACTTGTGAATGAGGGGCTAAAGCATTAGTGCTAATAGTGTTGGATACAACATCGTAGGAGGAGGCTTGGAAGGAACTTTAACACCAGTATATATTAGATGGGCCAAATGGCTTGTTACTTTTTTTTATTCACTCATGGAACATGGATGTCACTGCACTTGGGAAGGTGGTAGTGAATGATACCTTGAACTGCTGCAGTCCATTTGGTGTAGGTACATCCATAATGTTCAGGAGAAAATTCAGGATTTTGACCTAGTGACACTGAAGGAATGGTGATATTTCCAAATCGGAACAGTGAGTGGAGGTAAACTTGTAATTGCTGCCCTTGCCCGTCTAGATGGCAATGGTTGTAGGTTTGGAAGGTGTGGTTCAAGGATCTTTGAATTTCTGCAGTGCATCTTGTACCCAGCATACACTAAGGCAACTGAGCATCGGTGGTGGATGTTTCTGGATGTGGTGTCAATCAAGCGGGCTGCTTTGTACTGGATGGTGCCAAGCTTCGAGTGTTGGAGCTGCACTCATCCAGGCAAGTGGGGAGCATTCCATCACACTCATGACTTGTGCCTTGTCGATGGTGGGCAAGCTTTGGGGAGTCAGGAGGTGAGTTATTTGAGTGTTCCTAGCTAAGTATTAATGTCCTATTGCATAAATCAGGTCTGGTTAGGAGATGTGGACCTTACTTTCTAACTTAATCTTTGCCACGTGATAAGCCTGTTTGGTCTCTTACAGGCAATTTATGGACCAGACCAATGGGGAGGTAAAGCACAATCATTATCCAGAATTTACTTTTCCATTTTCATCTTGAGGGACGCATGGGCTACATCTTACCTCTCTGACTGCTACTGAGGATGCTGGAATTCCCTCGTCGACAAACACACACAATGCTGGTGAAATTCATAGGTTAAGCTGCATCTATAGAGAGAGAAACAGAGTTAACATTTTGAATTCAGTATGACACTACTCCAGGACTAAGCTAAATTGTTAAGTAGTTTTTACAGATGGTGACAAAACCTTTTTAATTCTGGATTGCTGTAATTCTGCTCTAAAGTCAAAGTTCAACCAAAACTTTGGGAGTCAGAATGCAATAAGCATTGTTACTTGAGAGTTTTGTGCCTAGCGAGGAAAGATTCCAACAGCTTCTACTTTTGTACCTTATGATTCATCGCAGTTTGAATAATTTTCAGTTTTATCTGCAAAAATCCCTCCTGATTCTTGAACAGTTAACAAGCCTTCCTTTAAAAGAAGTTTCTCAAGCTGCTTCAACTAAAAGTGCAAAAATCAGTCAGGTGAGTTCTGAACAGTTACTGCAGCCATGTGGTCCAGAGCCACCTGGCATCAGCAATTGAGGTGAAACAGATATACCAACAACAAGCACAGGATTGTCTGCAAAAAAAGCTTTCTTAAAAAAAACACAAACATAAATGTATTTGATACTTGAGAATATCAGTCAATTCCTCAAACTGAAGACCTTCTGGCCATCTCTGAACTAGAATTGTACAATATTGAAAGGCTATTCAGTGCCTTGGGGCCTGTGTGGGCTCTTTGGAAGAGCTGCCTCATAAGACCCACCCAACCAACTCTTTCCTCTTGGCCCTAAAATGCACACACTTCAAGTAGTAATCCGATTCCCTTGTAAGTTATGATTGAATCTACTTATCTCTACCTTCTATGGAATACAGTCCCATCATCATAATTCACTGGGATTTTTGTAAAAATACAACTTTCCCCTCATGACCCCTTTGGTTCTTTTGTCAAGCTCTGGATATAGGTTCTCTCTATGTACTTAGTGAAGATAGTGATGAGAGGTGTGTGTGGTTTATATTCCAAGACCAAAGAACATTTACAGCCCATGAACAGGCCCTTCGGCCCTCCAAGCCTGAGCCGATCCAAATCTACTGTCTAAACCTGTTGGTCAATTCCTAAGCATTTGTATCCCTCTGCTCCCCACCTACTCACTCATGCATCTGTCCAGACGCATCTTAAATGAATCTACGGTTCCTGCCATTACCACCTTTGCTGGCAACGCATTCCAAACGCCCACCACCCTCTGTGTGAAGTACTAGCCATGTCCATCCCCCTTAAAATTTCCACCTCACCTTGAAAGCGTGACCTCTCGTTATTGAATCCCTCACCCTGGGAAAAAGCTTGTCTCTGTCCACCGTGTCTATACCCTTCATGATTTTGTAAACCTCAATCAGGTCCCCCCTCAATCTCCTTTTTTCTAATGAAAATAAACCTAACCTACTCAACCTCTCTTCATAGCTAGCACCTTCCATACTAGGCAACATACTTGTAAACCTTCTCTGCACCCTCTCCAAAGCGTCCATCCTTTGGGTAATGTGGCGACCAGAACTGTACACAGTATTCTAAATGCGGCCGAACCCATGTCTTGTACAATTTTAATGTGACTTGCCAGCTCTTATACTCAATATCCCATCCAATGAAGGCAAGCATACTATATGCCTCCTTGACCACTCTATCCATTTGTGCAGCAACCTTCAGGGCATAATGGACCTGAGCTCCCAGATCTCTCTGCCCATTAACTTTTCCCAAGGCTCTTCATTCATTGTATAATTTACTCTAGAATTAGACTTACCTAAATGTATCACCTCACATTTGTCTGGATTGAAATCCATCTGCCATTTTTCTGACCAACTCTCCAGTCTTTCTACATCCTCCTGTATTCTCTGACAATCCCTTAAGCTTTCTGCTACTCCACCAATCTTGTTATCTGCAATTTTGCTGATCATACCAACAGTGCCTCTTCTAGATCATTGACAAACAACAGTGGCCCCAGCACTGATTCCTGTGGAATACCACTTGTCACCTTTCTCCATTTCAAGAAACTCCCTTCAACTACTACTGTGTCCTGTTGCTCAACCAGTTCTTTATCCATCTAGCTAGAACATCCTGTACACCATGTGACTTCACTTTCTCCATTAGTCTACCATGGGGAACCTTATCAAACATCTTACTAAAGTCCATGTGTGTGACATCAACAGCCCTTCCTTCATCTATCAACTTGGTCACTTCCTTGAAGAACTCTATAAAGTTGGTAAGGCACAATCTCCCCTGCATAAAACCATGTTGCCTATCACTGATAAGCCCATTCTTTTCTAAATATGAATAGATCCTATCCCTCCGTCCCCTCTCCAGCAAATTTCCCACCACTAACGTCAGGCTCACAGGTCTGTAATTACCCAGAATATCCATACTACCTTTCTTGTACAGGGGGAGAACATGAGCAACCCTCCAGTCCTCTGACACCTCACCCATATTTAAGGATGCCACAAAGATATCTGTCAGGGCCCCAGCTATTTCCTCTTGCCTCCCTGAGCAACCTGGGATAGATCCCATCCGGTCCTGGGGATTTGTCCACCTTAACCTCTAGCCTACCCAACACATCTTCCCTACTTATGTCAATGTGATTCCAACTTTAATTAAACTTCTGTCTCTAATCTCATCATGTTCCTCACCTCCATGAACACTGATGCAAAGTAAATCATTCAGAATCTCACCCATTCTCTCAGGTTCGACACACGGCCTTCCTTCATTATCTTTTAGTGGACCAATCCTTTCTACAGTTACCTGCTTGCTTCTTATGTAATAATAAAATGCTTTGGAATTCTCCTTAATTCTGCTCACTAAAGCTATTTCATGATCACTTTTAACCCACTTGATTCCTCATTTAAAGCTTGTCCTACTCTTTCAATACTCCTCCAGGGCCTGGTCTCTTAGCTGCCCAGATCTTGTCTACGCTTCCCTTTTCCTCTTGGCTAGTCGTACAATTTCTCCTGTCATCCACTGTTCATGAATCTTGCCCTTCCTATCCTTTGCCTTCAACGGGTCATGCCTACCCTGCACTATCTTTAACCTATATTTGAAAGCCTCCCACATCTCAAATGTAGACTTCCCTTCAAGTATAATCATTTTTAGAGTTGGATTTTTAAAGATTGTGTGGCATGTGATTTTTTACAAACAAAAAATAAACCACAAGTCTTTCCAGAGCAGTGACCACTAATCTAGTATATGGCAGACAGCAGGACCTCCTGGAGTGTTAATGGAAAATTGCTCATAGTATTGTTGTTCATGATAGCTGGGGTAACCATAGATCATTGAGTCATAGAGTTGTTTTGTATGACCCATTTGTCCAATGTGACCATACTGACCAATACTCTAAATGAATCTAGTCCCCTTTGCCAGCACTTGGCCCATATCCCTCCAAACCCTTCCTATTCATATACCCATCCAGATGCCTTTTAAATGTTCTAATTGTACCAGCCTCACCACTACCTCTGGCAGCTCATTCCATACATGTACTACCCTCTGTGTGAAAACATTACCCCTCAGGTTTCTTTTATATCTTTCCCCTCTTACCATAAACCTATGTGCTTTGTTTGGATTCCTCTATCCTGTGAAAAGACCTTTAGCTATTTATCCTATCCATGTACCTAATGCTTTTCTAAACTTCTCTAAGGTCACCCAGGGATGCTCCAGAGAAAATAGCCCCAGCCTATTCGACCTCTCCCTGTCACTCAAACCCTCCAATCCTGGCAACATCCTTGTAAATCTTTTCTGAACCCTTAAGTTAACAACTTCTTTCCTATAGCAGGGAGACCAGAATTGAATGCAATATCCCAAAAGCGGCCTAACCAATGTCCTGTACAGCTGCAACATGATATCCCGACTTCAATATTTAATGCACCAACCAGTAAAGGCAAGTGTACCAAATGGTTTCTCCACTACTGTCTACCTGTGACTTCACCTTCAAGGAACTCCACCTTCAAAACCTGCACCCCAAGGTCTCTCTGTTCAGCAACACTCTCCAGGACCTTAGCATCAAGTGTATAATCCTGCCCTGATTTGCCTTTCCAAAATGCAACACCTCATGTTTATCTAAATTAAACTCCATCTGCAATTCCTAGAATGATTGGTCAATTTGGTCAAGGTCCTGATGTACCCTGTGAGAACCTTCACTGTCTACTACACCTCCAATTTTGGTGTCACCTGGAAACTTACTTTGCTGTTCCTCTTATGTTCACATCTAAATGAGTTATATAAATGATAAAGCAGTGGACCCAGCACTGCTCCCTGTGGCACACTGCTGTTCATAACCCTCCATCACCGCATCTGTCTTCTACCTTCAAGCCAATTTTGTATCCAAGTGGCTAATTTTCCCTGTAATCCATGTGATCAAACTTCGCTAACCTGTTTACCATGCAGAACTTTGTCAAATGCCTTGCTATTGTCCACCACTCTACCTTGTCACTTCTCCCAAAGAAAACTCAATCAAGTTAGGGAGGTATGATTTCTCATGAACAATGCCACGTTGACTTATCCCTAATCAAAACTTGGATTTCCAAATATATATAAATCCTGTCCTTCGGAAACCCCTCCAACAACTCACCCACCAATAACGTCAGGCTCACTGGTCTATAGTTCCCTGGCTTTTCCTTGCTACCTTTTTAAATGATGGCATCACATTAGTCAACCTCTAGTCTTCTGGCATCCCACCCATGGCTATTGATGGTGCAAGCTTCATTTAGGATAATGAAGGATTGATTTCAGCTTAAAAAGAATCAGAGTTTGAAAGTTTTAGGCAGTTTTGGAGATGTGACTGGGGTGAGAAGCAAATATAGTTTGTCCCCCCTCTTTTTCTTTATTTATTCATGGCATGTAGGTGTTGCTTTCCAAACCTTAATTTTCCAGAAGGCAAGTTAAGAGTCAAGCAAACCAGCTAAGGATGGCAGTTGCCTTTTCTAAAGGACATTAGTGAACCATTTTTTTAAGACGGCAATCAACAAAAGCTACCATCAGACTACCTTTTTTCAAAATTTTAGGTCTTTGAACTCAAACGTCACCATCTATGGTGAGATTTGAACCTGTGTGTAAGAACATTAACCTGGGGCTGTGGATTACTGGTCCTGTGACATTACCAGTATGCCACCACTTTTCCTAACTTCCCACTTCCAGTGAAACTTGCTATAAATACCTAACTACATGAGCTCGCTTAGACCAAGGTGCTCCACTTTTCTCTCTAGTGCTGATTGCAAAACCACTTTTTTAAAATCCAGAGAAATTAGTGATCAGATAGGTGTGCCATACATGGTTGATATCAGTGTGTGATGTAAAGCACGTTTTTACATTCTGGGTTTTTTTTACTGGATCTGGTTATTTCTGTATACGTTAAGAGCTTGCATTCATGTAGCATCTTTCATGACTTTAAGATGAATTGAATACTGAACAGCCATTGAAATACTTTTAATATCCTGTCTTTGCAATATGGAGAAATGCAGGAGCTTTAAGACCCACCAATAGCAACTAAATGATTTTGATTTTTAAAAAAATGTTGCTTGAAAATAAAGGCTAATCATAAATACTGGGACGACATTGTTTAATCCTTTTTTGAACAGCATTTTGGAATCTTTTATGTCCAACTGAAAGAACAACTGGACCTTCATTTTACTATCTCAAAAATGGGACTTTACTCAGCAGAGCGGTCTCAGAATTCAGCTGAAGCAGCCACTTGAACCCATAACCTTCTGATTTTTAAGATGAAAGATTTGTGGCAAATTTGTGTGGGAATCATTTGTTTTACTGGGGAATTATGGTGAAAATTGATTAAAGAAGCAATTGCAATGATGATCCTGTAATTCACCATTTGTGCATTGTATACAATATCAAACATTACCACTAGGTGGTAGTAGAACATTTAAAACAGTTTAACACTTCCTTTCCAGCTACCAGTTCTGTTCTTAACCAAGTTTTCACCAGGGCGTGGAGCTGTATTTTCCATGCACGACCGCTTTTCTTGGGAGGAAATCGAATTTTCCTTCACATTCCCAATTTTCCTTTTGGCCTTTTTTCCTGATGGGAATGTCTATTGTGCAAAATGCAAACACTGCCCCAATTTGATCAGGTTGCCTGTATTAAACAGGCAAATAGGAGATGAAAACTGGGTTTCATCCCATGCACTTTCATTTGGTTTTGGGGGAATATGGAAGTCCATTAGAAATACCAGGTTTCCAGAGGTCATGAAGAAAATGGCAAATCTGAAACATTCTGAAGGCAAGTTGTAAAGTGTCTTCACAAGTTGAAAGGGCACTGAGGTGCTGTATTGTAATGTAGAAACATTTTAAATGCACTGATTTTATTATAGGGATTTATCCTCAAACACAAGTTGATCTGTGTTGACCAACCTTGTATATTTGTTCATCTGCATTGCAATGGTTTTACAATTCAAAAGCTGTTCTGTCATATTTTCTACTGTGACTTAAATGGCTTTTGCTAATTAAAAGAGCTTTGGTCAATTTCTGTCTTATGCCGATTGATCAGCACACTCAATTGAAATTGAATTGAGCATTTTCTGTTCTTTTCCTTCCCAGAGAGTAATCTATTGTTTGAACAGCAGTGGCCATGTTTAATAGTCGGCTGAGTTTCAAGTGCAAATGTGTTTTAGCACAGCAGGTGTTCTTTATCTGAGAATGGATAATCTTACAAGAAATTTGTAGTAACATTTTTGTTCCTTTGGTGTTTTCCGGTTTGTTGAAGTAAGCTAATTTGTAAAATCTTATTCCAAGGTTTTTTTCTTGTAGTAGAATTCATTCTAAGTATCAATGACATACGAACACATGGCTTAAGAGCAGAGGTAAGCCTTTTGGCCCTGTAAGCCTGAGCTGCAACTCATTAAGATCATGGCTAATTTGACTGTGACTTCAAATCCACTTTTCTACCTCTTCCCAATGATCTTTCACCACCTCGCTTAGCAAAAATTGATCTAACTCTGCCAAAAAACATACTCCAATATATTTCCACCACCTTTTTTCAGAAATAGTCCAAGAGATTCATGCCATCTCAAAAAGAAAAGATTTTGTCTCATCTGTTTCAGATGGTTGACCCCTGATTTTTAGACAGCAATCTCTACTTCTCGATTCTCATAAGAGGAAACATTCCAGATCTACCTTCTTGATACTCCTCAGGATCATATTTCAATCAAAATATTTCTTACTTTCTGAACTCCAGTGGATAAAGCCACGTCTGTCAAATCTTTCCTCAAAAGGCAACTCTCTTACTAACAGGTATTAGTGTAGTAAATTATCTCTGAACTGCTTCCAACATATTTATGTCCTTCCAATACTCTAGTCTCACCAGAGCCCTATGTAACTGAACAAAAACCACTCTACCTTTTGTGTTCATTTTTTTGTTGCAATTCAGTATCACGTTCTGTTAGCTTTAATTACTTGCTGTTCCTGCACACTAATGTTTTATGACTCACGCATAAGGAAACACAGATCCCATTGCATCTCAATGCTCTGCAATTGCTCACCATTTAGGTAATTTTTAAAATTTTTCCTGCCAAATTGAGAAATTTTGCTCCTTCCACACAACATTCCATTAGTCCCGTTTATGTCCATTCACTTAACCAATTTGTGTCGTAACATGCTCCTTTTTTTCACAACTTACTTTCCTGTCCATAATCATTGGCACATTTAACAATCAAAATAAAATTTCATCCAATCCATCATATAAGTTGTAAACAGATGAGGTCCCAGCACCAATCCCAGTGGGACCCGACTCACTACGTCCTGCCAACCTGCAAAAGACTCATTTTTATGCCTACTCTTTGCTTGTTAGGCAGCCAATCTTTTATCCATGGCAAACGTTACTTCCTCCAGCATGAGCTTTTACTTTCTATTATAACCTTCTAATGCGGCACTTTATCACATATGTCCTGAAAAATTAAGTAAAGTACATTAACCAGTTTCCCTTTTATCCACTGCTTGTGTTACCTCTTCGGAGAACTCCAATACATTGGTCAGACATGACTTCTCTTTCATGTTGACTCTGCTTCACTACCTTTAAACGTATCTAGGTGCCCTACTATAATTTCTTTAATAGTAGCTTCTAACATTTCTCTGAGAGTTTTTGCTAAATTTGACATGTAAAGCTAAGTGCACTGTGGTTTCCTGCTTCCTATGTCCCTTTTTTTTTTGAATAAAGGAGTTATGTTGTCATCTTTGATTCAGGGCAAGTCCCATTAGATTAAATGAGTGATTTTAATTTTCCAAAAATGTGTCAACTATCACACTAGCTACTTTTTCTTTCAAAGACCTCGAGATGAACCCATCGGGACTTGAGCATTTGTCAGCCCACAGCTCTAACCATTTATTCAGTAATGATCTCTGGTGTTCTTGATTTTTCTGAGTTCCTCCCTCTCTTAATTTCCTGACTTGTCATCTAGTTTCTGACAATTTAACGCTTTATCTTTCATATTGATACTATGTTTAACATCCCTAGTTATTCACAAAGGGGAGACCATCTCTTGGAAGTATTATTTTACTTGCTAGAATGTATCTATTCAGGGATATCCCCTTGGCTATCTGCAACTGTATCTCTACTGACCTATCCTTTCACTCAGTTGACTTTTCTCCACCACTGCTTTCATGCCCCTGAAATCGCCTTTATTTAAATTTTTCAAAATATTCTCAGATTCACAGTTGCCTCCAGAATGAACGAAAATTTCATTCAAAATGGGTGCTGCAACTAGGTACCTTCACAGAGCTCAGTCACTAATCCTGTCTCATTTCAAAATAGTCTGCTCTCTGGTCGATTCCAGAACATGGTCCTTTAAGAAACTATCCTGAAGGCTTTTAGTAGATTGCGAGAGGCTTACTTCTTTTCCAGGGAATGTGAAATATTTTCCAATATTCTGATATTAAAAGGACTCTAAAGGCATTGCATATTGGGTGACTGGTTATGGAAAGTAAGTGAAGCACGGATTAGGTGGCATGGTTAATCTGAGGGGCCAGGATGAATACATGGTGACAGAAGTAACATGAGCATTCTGCGTTGTTATTGGCAGTCAATGTTTGGTAGGGAGTAAGGTGCTGAACTTTAGAGGGCCTTTAAACATTGCCAGCTGGAAGGTTTTATAGATTGTTACCCATCTATTGAATTGAGCAGCAAATTACTTTTCAGAGATTCACTGTGTGGTTTTATGCCAAAGCTATAATTTAGCATAACCACTTCTTTTCCCTTCTGGATCCTTTTGCCTGTCCAGAAGCCAGCTCCCTTATCCCTAATTTTAAAAAATCACCACTAATTAAACAAAATGTCAAATTAAAAACACAGCCCATCAGGGGCAGTGTAACAATAAAGGAGAGGAAGCCAGGGAGATACTAAATTAAAATGGTATTAGTAGGAAATCACCATCTCTCTCAAAGCTTTGAGGCTACCGATGGGTACTGCCTGCACCCTCTCCAAGATGTGGATGTAGCTGCAGGAAGGTGACAGGCAGCAGAAAATTACATTGGCTCCACAACCCACTGCTGGATCGGAGAGTGACTACTTTATCAAATTGAAGAGCAAGCCGATCCAGAGTCCCTCCAATCTGTCTGGCTTCCCTCTACACCAAGTAAAGAACTAAGTGCACTTGTTAAAATATTTTGAAAAACGCACCACCAATTCACCCAATTTACAGAGTAAAACAAAGCACAATGTACTGTCCTCCAAACCTTGAATAATATTTGCCTCTCCCAGTGGAGATTAATTCTTTCCCTCAGAATTTCATCCAAAAGTTTCTCAACCACTGATAAGGATCACTGGCCTATAGTTCCCTGATTTATCCTCGCTACTCGCCATGAATAATGGTATCACAGTAACTGACCTCCAGTCTTTTGACACCTCCTATCCAGAGAGGATTTGAAAATTATTTCCCAGGATCCTATAATCTTCTCCCCTCTCACTTTAAGTAGCAACATGGGATACACCTAAGCTGGGCCTGGGGATTTATCTCATTCTGAGTGACCTAAAACTGCTAATACCTCCTCCCTCGCAATCATAATTTGTTTAAGCATATCACAGTTCCTTTGACCCATTTTTGTACCTATGTCTACAATATCTCTATCTCTAGTAAATACAGAGTACTTATTTAAAAGCTCACCTCCTGGCTTTACACAGTTTCCCATTTTGGTCCCTAATGAGCCCTACTCTTTTCCTGGTTATCCTCTTACCCTTAATTAACTAATAAAAGTCCTCTGGATTTTACTTTATTTTAACTGCCAGTGCTCTCTCATGCTCCTTTGCTTTCCTAATTTGTATTTTAAGTAACACTGTGCACTTTCTGTACTCTCCTCTACATTCTGGTGTTTTGAGCCTTCTGCACCTTTGCTCTTACTGCTTCCTTATCCAAGCCTGTACATTCCTCGACCTTGAGGATTCTCTGGCCTTGTTGGTCCCATCCTTTATCTCTAAAGTAAGATGTTGGCCCTGCACTTTCACTATTACCCTTGTGAATATTTTCCACAGGTCTGACATAGACTTTTCTGTAGGTAGCACCTCCCAATCCAATTTGTTTGGATCCCACTTTGAATTGTAGAAGCCCAACTTTAATAAGTCAATCTTTATTTATGGTCTATCTTTATCCTTATCCATAAGTATCTTAAATGTAACTGAGTTATGATCATTATCACTGGAATGCTTTCCCATTGACACTTCTGCCACTTTCCTGGCTTCATTCCTAAACTTTCCTGTGCTGTTCCTGCCCCCACTCCCTATTTTGTAGAACTTACTATGAATGCAATAGTCATTTGTTATCACTTTTTTTTTGTAAAATACAAGTGACAAGTGTTGAAGGCACCATACTGCAACACTACATTAATAACAGAAGGTATAGATACAAAAACTAAAAAAAAATTAAGACAAAGTTCATCTTTGTTCAAATCCCAGCTCCTGGGTTTGGGGAAAAGTCAGTACCGATGCAAGACTGCCAGGCTGGACTGCTGGAATACTGGACTGCAAAACTCTGCAGAAGCTGCCCCAAGGAACAGTTTTGTTGCTGATCCCGGTGAGGAAGACATCGCAAAAGCTGGTCAAAGGATTCCCAAGTCACTGTTCCAAAACCAGCTCCAAGTGTTCACCTCTCTGCCAGCTGCTTCCTCGATGCAGATTACAGGGTCCTGCTCTGGGCTCATCAGCCGCCACCAATTCCAGTTCTATTTTGCATTTTCAGACAGAGCTCTGAGTAATGATGACTGAGAAAGTTGTTAATTAAGTGACAGGAAGAGTGGAAAATGACTAATTGGAACCAATTAATAGCTTCTCTTTATTTTAGTGCATGTCTTGAGAATAATGATACAGGAAGAGGAGCAGAATAATCTAAGCACAGGATGAGGGAACAATTTGAATCATGTATGATGTTCTTGAAAGCAGTATTATTTACTAGGCACCTACATTCAACAATTTCTGAAATTCTAAAAGCAAAGGCATTGCTTAAAAGTAGAGGAAAATTATCCTGTTGTTCAGAACGAAAGATATTTTTAAAAGATCATAAGATCATAAAAGACATTTGTTTTATGAACTGAATTGGGAAAATGATTATTTTACAACAAAGGATTGAGAAAGGAATTGCTGTACTTTTTTAAAAAAAGCAAGTTTCTGAAAGTCATGCTTACACATTGCTTTGGAAGGTGAGGGGTGGGGAGATGTGGATAGACTGAGGTGTGTACACAGCGAGTTTCAACCCAGGAACGAGTCGCTGATTGGTTTATGCAATTGCAATCAGCTGTGGATGCCAAATGTTGTCTGCCTGATAACAACTCAAACTCTTGGGTAACTCGGTAGCTTGTGGATGTGAGTGATGCAGTGAGAAGCACTTGGGCCTCTGGAAGGAGAAGTAGTGAGTGTCTGTCTTCAGTAAAATAACTGCAGCTAAAGAGAGGCAGTGTCTTTTCCCTACAAACTGCTGTAAGCTGTTGATTTTAACCAATAAGTCAGAAACTTGATAGTTTGTGATTCAGTTACTCTGTACTCCCTGTGGTGGGGAAAAATTTGAAGGAAAAGCTTGGAGAATACAAGTATACGAAAGGAATCCCTCCATTGAATCCTGAGAACTGGTGCTGTTGAACGGTTTGTCCAGTGTTCTTCTTACCCTCCATCCATTAATGTCATTGCGTGTGCGCGCACGTGTGTGGGGGCGGGGGGGCGCGGCGGGGGGTGAAGGCATGGGTTGGGTGCAGATAGTTTTAGAAGGCGGTTAGTTTTTACTAATGAAATTGTATGTCACCCATTCTTGGTGGTTTATCTGTAGTAAGAAACTATTTCAAACAAATAGAAGCTCTTGAGAAACTTGGTCCATCTTTTCTGTTAATCTGAGTCTATCAAACAGATAAATTTGTGACTTTGTGTGCTTTTGATTTTAAAAAAAAACCCTTTTGAGATGACTGCAAGAATAGCAAGGCTTGATTTCCAGCATACTCACTTAAGATGTAGCAACTAATGTTGTCCTGTAGGCATCATTCAATTTTATAAGGTTCTGGCAATAAGGATGAAGATGTCACCTTGGACTTTGCTTTCCAGGATCCCACAGAACCCAAGTCTATCCCTTTGACGTTGTTGTGAAACTTGGTCAATAAGTATGAAAGGGTCAATCAAAGCAGGGTGAAATATGTTGGGACTCCTTACTTGTTGGACCACTTCAGTTAGCTGTTAGGAACCGTTAGAGATACTCAGCAGCCTTGGTTTTGGGAAACAGGTTCTCAAAGGAGGCACAAGATGTGCTATCTGGAAAATCTCAACAGCTTCTCTAGCAAATGAAAGTTGCAGCAGAAATGAAAGCACCAGAGTTAATGTTTCTCCATTGTAAAGCAATCTTCTAATCCTTTTGGCAACCAGAAAATGCTGGCACAAGTGGGATCATGAAGTCTGGAATCTTCTAGTCATAGCCCAGAAGCATCAGTTTCAAGACAGTCATCTAGTACATGGATGAGTCAGACATACCTTCTGTAACTGTGACTGAGCAGTCCACTTTAGGATTGTTTCTCCTCACTCATTATTAAAGAAAGGACTCAAAAAGGTCCAGTGGTCTGCAGCATCTTACCTTTCCTGACGTAACTGGATAACCACATTCGGAAGGAGATGGAAGCAGTGTCCATGAGAAAGATCCCAGCATTTTGAAACTTAATGGTGTTAACATGAAGAGGAAAAGTGAGCACAACAAAATGAACCAGCCATGACTCAGTCTAGGAATACACAGCCAGACCTGCCGCATGGTGTATAGGATAGCTTTTGCCATGAGGTTTGTCAATTTTGAAGCTGCTTAATCAGCCCCCTTCAGACTCCTGGAAAACAGTCATCCTTGCTTGTGAGGGATAGCCGATAATAAAATATCTCATAGGACTCTTATGAAGGAAAGCAGCAGAGTTCTCCCTTGTGTCCTGGCAAATACTTATTCCCCAACTAATGACAATACAGAAAGCAGATTACCCAGATGTTATTACAGTGGTGTTTGTGTGACTTGATGAGCGTAATGTATCTTAAATTAAACACACTCTACACAACAGAACAAAATTGTTGGTTATAAAGCTGTTTTAGATGCCCTGAGGTTGCAGAAAATGCAAGTCTTTTTAAATAAATATTTCAACAAACATAGTTACTGTTACACAGGCAAATGTAATTGCCAATTTCTGAATTTGAAGATGGTTTATGGAGTCTGTTGTTGACAGAAGTGTCGGCATTAAATTGGCTTATTCTTTTCCCTGGTATTTTTGGCATTTCAGAAAATTCATGCATTCAGTTCTTTAACTGTCCTGTAATTCTTTTTCCAATTAGCACTGCAGCCTCACAGCTCCAGGGACCCGGGTTCGATTCCAGCCTCTGGCGACTATCTGTGTGGAGTTTGCACGTTCTCCCCGTATCTGTGTGGGTTTCCTCCCACAGTCCGAAGATGTGCAGTTTAGGTGAATTGGCCATGCTAAATTGCTCATAGTTTTAGGTGCATTAGTGAGAGGGAAATGGGTCTGGGTGGGTTACTCTTTGGGGGGGTCGGTGTGGACTTGTTTGGCCGAAGGGCCTGTTTTGACACTGTAGGGAATCTAATCTAATCTAGTCTAATCTTGTTTTGTTTTTAGCTGGAGAATGGCTGCTGTGTTGTTTTTAAGCTTGAGGAACCTGATTGGGCTTAATGTTAAACTCCTGCCAGCAAGACATTACACATTTGGCTGGAAGGCTGATTGGTGATGTAGAGCAATGCCAACAGAGTGCAGGTTCAGTTCCTGTACCAGCTAAGGTTACCATGAAGGTACCCCACTTTTCAGTGTGTGCTGACTCTCAGGTTAAACCACCACCAGTCATCTGTCTCTGAGAGAGCAGTGCTATGCTCCTGTGGGACTGTGGTGACTTTTACCTGTTTGGAGTATTATACACAGTTTTGCCATCCTTCGAGAGAACATTGATACTTTAGAGATGATCCTTAAAGAAGGTTTGTTTGATTTCGTCCTAGTTTTTCAGACTTGCAATACCACTGCCAATGTTCTGATCCAGTTCTTGTTGCCTATGCACTTTTCCACCTCTTAGAAAGCTCTCCTCTTTTTGCCAATTCTTTAGGCCCCACAGCTAGAATCTGCTGTTTTTAATCTTTGTCTTTCTACATCTTCATCTACCTTCAAAGTTTCATTAACACTATTTCCATTATGTTTTCACGCACATGCCCTAACTCAGCATGTCCTATTTTTGATTGGTGCTGGAAAAGCACAGCAGGTCAGGCAGCATCTGAGGAGCAGGAAAATCGATGTTTCGGGCAAAAGCCCTTCATCAGGAGTGAAGGGCAGGGAGCCTTCGGGGTGGAGAGATAAATGGGAGGGGGGTGGGGCTGTGGAGAAGGTAGCCAAGAGCACAGTAGATGGATGGAGGTGGGGATGAAGGTGATAGGTCAGAGAGGAGGATGGAGCAGGTAGGTGGGAAGGAAGATTGACAGGTAGGACAGGTCATTAGGATGGTGCTGAGCTGGAAAGTTGGAACTGGGGTAAGGTGGGGGAAGGGGAAATGAGGAAACTGGTGAGGTCCACATTGATGCCCTGGGGTTGAAGTGTTCCAAGGTGGAAATGAAGCGTTCTTCCTCCAGGCATTGGGTGGTGAGGGAGTGGCAGTGGAGGAGGCCCAGGACCTTGTATGTCCTGGCAGAGTGGGAGGGGGAGTTGAAGTGTTGGACCACAGGGCGGTGTGGTTGATTGGTGCGGGTGTCCCGGAGATGTTCCCTAAAGCGCTCCCCTAGGAGGCGTCCAGTCTCCCCAATGTAAAGGAGACCGCATCGGGAGCAACGGATACAATAAATGATATTGGTGGATGTGCAGGTGAAACTTTGGATGTGGATGGCTCCTTTGGAGCCTAGGATGGAGGTGAGGGAGGAGGTATGGGCGCAGGATTTGCAATTCTTGCGGTGATGGGGGAAGGTGCAAGGATGGGATGGTGGGTTGTTGAGGGGGGCATGGAGCTGACCAGGTAGTCACGGAGGGAATGGTCTTTGTGGAAAGTGGAAAGGGTTGGGATGGGAAATATATCCCTGGCGGTGGGGTCCGTTTGGAGGTGGCGGAAATGTTGGCGGATGATGCGGTTTATACAGAGGTTGGTGGGGTGGAAGGTGGGGACCAGGGGATTCTGTCCTTGTTTTGGTTGGAGGGGTGGGGTTTGAGGGGGGAGGTGCAGGATGTGGATGAGATGCGTTGGAGGGCATTTTGATCTAAGTGGGAAGGGAAATTGTGGCCTTTAAAGAAGGAGGCCATCTGGTGTGTTATGTGGTAGAACTGGTCCTCATGGGAGCAGATACATTGGAGGCAGAGGAATTAGGAATACAAATGGTATTTTTGCAGGAAGTAGGGTGGGAAGAGGTGCAATCCAGGTAGGTGTGGGAGTCTGTGGGTTCGTTTTTAAAAAAAAGTTAGTGTCAAGTCGGTCATCATTGGAGATGGAGAGGTCCAGGAAGGGGAGGGAAGTGTCAGAGATGGTCGGGGTGGAATGTGCTGGTGAAGTTGATGAACTGCTCAACCTCCTCACGGGAGCACGAGGTGGCACTGATGCAGTCATCAATGTAGCGGAGGAAAAGGTGGGGAGTGGTGCTGGTGTAACTACAGAAGATGAACTGTTCTACATAGCCGACAAAGAGACAGGCATAGCTGGGGTCCATGTGGGTGCCCATAGCAACCCCTTTCGTCTGGAGGAGGTGGGAGGATTTGAAGGAGAAATTGTTACTGGTGAGGACAAGTTCAGCCAAATGAATTAGAGTGTCAGTGGAAGGGTACTGTTGGGCACGTCGGGAGAGGAAGAAACTGAGGGCTTGGAGGCCCTGGTCATGGCAGATGGAGGTGTAGAGGGATTGGATGTCCATGGTGAAGATGAGGCATTGGGGGCTGGGGAAAAAGAAGTCTTGGAGGAGGTGGAGGGCGTGGGTGGTGTCTTGAACGTATGTGAGGAGTTCCTGGACTGGGGGGAAAAGGACATTATTGAGGTAGGTGGAGATGAGTTCGGTGGGACTGGAGCAGGCTGAGACAATGGGTCAGCTGGGATGGTCAGGCTTGTGGATCTTGGGAAGGAGGTAGAATCGGGGTTCCCGGACTACAAGGTTGGAAGCTATGGGTGGGAGATCTCCTGAGGTGATGGGGTTGTCAATTTTATTTATTTCAAAGCACCAATATTAGGAAGAGGAAAGCTACTATCTTGGTTCACCTGGATTTGAGCCTCTGTATCTGAGCTGTGCCTTGAATTGACTAGAAATTGTTTGCTGCTCCACCAGAATATTAATTTTACTGTTGGATTGCTTGTTTGATATCCAATTGTAAAATACTTCTGATGAACGGTGTGTTACATCATTGGCCAAATTGTGTTTATTAGCAATATTGTCATGTTTGACTTGCAGTGGTAAATCTGTCCTAAAAATGAAAACGGCTGTGCGTTTCACCAATTTTATGCCACTTTTGCTGATTTTGTTTTCTCTGTTAAATTTAACTTGGGACATTTCTTGATGGTGAAATTGCTGCACTGATAACAAGAAATGATTTTTAAATTGATCACCTAAAACAAAGTAATATTAAGCAATTCTGCAAGTACATTAAGAGCAAAAGAGCAACTAATGAACAAGTAAGTCCCTTAAAAATCAATGAGGTCATCCTTGTGTTGAACCTCAAGAGATATTAAGGCAATATTTTGCATTTCTTTTTCTGTGGATAGAGAAATGGAGACTAGAGAATGTGGGGGAATAAGTATTGATATTTTGAAAATGGGCCTTTGAAAACATAAATCCATAGAATCCCTACAGTGTGGAAACAGGCCCTTTGGTCCAACAAGTCCACACTGACCTTCTGAAGGTGAATAAATCTCCAGGATCTGATCGAGTGTATCCCAGTACATTGTGGGAAGTTAAGGAGAAAATTACAGGGCTCCTTCCAGAAATATTTGAATAATCTATAACCATGGGTGAGGTGCCAGAGGACTGAAAGTATCTAATGTTGTGCCTTTCTTTATTGAAGAACGGCTGTAAGGAGATGTCTGAGAAGTATGTCTGTGAGTCTGCCATTGGTGGGTAAGTTGTTGGAGGTGATGCTTCAATCTTCCTTTCTTTCAGTAACAAACAAAAATAGACCTTCTGCGGCTAAACAGTCTTTGATCAACAACAAATATATAGACAATGAATGATTCACCCAACTCCAATCAATAGAAAGCAGCTTTTTCTCTATTCGTTTGTCAGACTTGAATGTTGCTGCCTAGCTGGCATTTATTACCCATCCCTAGTTGTGGTGAGCTGCTATCTTGAACTGCTGCAGCCCATGTGCTATAAGTAGATCCACAAAGCACTTGGGAAGGGAATTCCAGGATTTTGACCACATCAGACTTTATCCAGTAACACTGAAGGAATGGTGGTGTATTTCCTAGTCAGAGTGGTGAGTGGCTTGGAGGGGAACTTGAAGGTCCTAGTGTTTCCTTATGTCTGCTACTCTTGTCCTTCTAGATGGAAGTGATTGTAGGCTTGGAAGGTGCTGTCTAAGGATCTTTGCTGTAACTGTATACAAGATTCACCAATGTGTATTGAGCATTGGTGATGGATGCTTGTGGATGTGTTGTCAATTAAGCAGGCTGCTTTGTCCTGGACAATGTCAAGCTTCTTGAATGGTTTTGGAGTTGCACCCATCTAGGGAGCGGGGAGTATTCCATCACACTCCTGACTTGTGCTTTGAGAAGTCAGGAGGTGAGTTACTCGCTTGAGTATTCCTAGCTTTTCACCACCTCTGTAGTCACTGTATTTATATGGAGAGTCCAGTTGAGTTTTTTTCTGGTCAATGGTAACTCCCAAGATGTTGATGGGATGGGATTCGGTGATGGTACTATTATTGAATGTCGGGCCAGTTGTTAGATTGTCTCTTATTGGTGATCGTTGTCTAGCATTTGTGTGGCGTGAATGTTTCTTGCCACTTTTCAAACCAAGCCTGGATATTGTCAGATCTTGTGTATTTGAACATGGACTGTTTCAGTATCGGGAGTCAGGAATGATGCTGAACATTGCGCAATCATCAGTAAACATTCTTCTGTCCTTTATGATAGAGGGAAGGTCATTGTAGCAGTTGATTGACGGTTGGATCTAAGACACCAACCATCCTCCTATGTGCAAAGTGACTCCAATCAACAGTGAGACTTCCACGATTCCCGTTGATTTGGTTAGGATTCCTTGATGCCACACTCTGTCAAATGCAGCCTTGATGTCAAGGGCTATTAACTTTCACTTCACCTCTGCTGTCGATTTTAAGTACTGTCAAACTTATTGTGACCCATGCTGCACAGCTCCATGATGCTGAAGGTGATCTTTCCTCAGCTTAATGTCCTCATCTCACTCCTCGGAAGACTGCTGCCTCTGTGCCATTCTGCCAGCTCTGCAGCATTCATCACATTCCCTCTTTTCCTTCCTGCAATTTTGCGAAGCATAGCCTGAAAGGATTGTGTGGCACAGTCTGCTTGGATTTTACTGCAAAGGTCTCCCAAAACCAATCTAAGCATTGGAACTTCATCTTTAGGCTTATTATCTGCTCCACCATGACCCTAGTAGGCTTTATTGTATCCACGTATGGCCTCAGTCGGGGGTTGCGTAGTGGAGTCTTTGACCATGATTGTAGAGTGTAGCCTTTGTCTCTAAGCAGGCATCCTTGAAATGAAGCAGGAACCTGATAGTGATCAAGGACAAAGACATCATAGTAGCTTGCAGGGTACCTCACACACACTTCTAAGATGTGCCGATAATGAAAAATGGGTTGTACATATTCTGAATGGAGCCCATTTCTATCAATGAATTCAGTTGTATTCAACATAAGTACAATCTACCACCCCCTGCACCTGGTTGAAGCCAACTATGTTGGCAAAGCCTACTGTCCACGCTACAGTACTGATATTGGCATGGGGAAACAAGATGAAGTCTGTATGATCTGATACAAATTGCATTGATAGCAGTTTTTGTGTTTGTGGGTTGATGATTGAGAGTCCCTACACAGGTCAGCAGTGGCTGCTTGGCAACAGTCATTTATATTTTTCAAAAACAATTAGTGCTTGTGTCACCTTGATGACTACTGGATAGAAAGGCCAGCAACCCCTTCAGTTCCCAATCCTAATCCAGCAAGTGACATTGTTCAGTGATGGTGTCCTCGGACCTCCTTCATCTCTGGCAAAGACATGCCTTGCTCATCTGAAGGAAATCGCATCTGTACCTTCAGTGTCACCATCTCATCCTGAAGGCCTTTTCATGTGAAGGCTGTACAACAGTTACTGGAGATTGCGGAACGTCCTGGGCTTGCTGATGCATTTGCTCCCCACTCCATTTTTCTGGACCTTTCATGTACAGTAGCCACAATGATCACTCCAGCTGTGGCTGTGTCTACTCGTCATGATTAACCAGACTTCTATGGGGATAATCAGTAACAAAATAGATCCTTAATGATGTGAGTAATAAGTTCAAAGTTTGGGAGAAGATTTGTAGCTCGGGTGCTCGTTGTTGTGGTTCTGTTCGCCGAGCTGGGAGTTTGTGTTGCAGACGTTTCGTCCCCTGTCTAGGTGACATCCTCAGTGCTTGGGAACCTCTTGTGAAGCGCTTCTGTGATATTTCCTCCGCCATTTATAGTGGTTTGTCTCTGCCGCTTCCGGTTGTCAGTTCCAGCTGTCCGGTGCAGTGGCCGGTATATTGGGTCCAGGTCGATGTGTTTGTTAGAATCTGTGGATGAGTGCCATGCCTCTAGGAATTCCCTGGCTGTTCTCTGTTTGGCTTACTACTATTATAGGCCACTGCAGCGGACAGCTGGAACTGACAACCGGAAGCGGCAGAGACAGGCCACTATAAATGCCAGAGGAAACATCACAGAAGCGCTTCACAGGAGGCCCCCAAGCACTGAGGATGTCACCTAGACGGGGGATGAAACGTTTGCAACACAAATTCGCAGCTCGGCGAACAGAACTACAACAGTGAGTAATCAGTATTTGCATCACTGTAGTCCATGGTACAGTGAAAGGTCATGAGATGCCTGCATGTTGACCCTATCCTGACACATGAAGGATATTTCATAGTCAGTTTGGTGCTTAACATAGCATGATGCAGTAACATGTTCACCCCTGATTGATTACTGCTGACTTGCTTTATGTCTGTGCTAAAAGGCAAGGTGAGGCAAGGAAGAGACACAGTGAGGCTGTTAAGTTGTGAATGATGTGGTAATGCACAAAATAGCAAGGGAAGGCAGAGATACTTTGAGCATCAAAGTGGATGAGGACTACGAGAGCAAACTAAGGGCCCCAAGATGCACCTTGTTCCGCTACATGAGGTGGGTGTTTGTCCCTGAGTGCGAAGTGACCTGGCAACAACATTAACAATGAGAGATAGCGGTGAGTTCTGAGCAGGCCATTTGGTCCATTGATGAGCATCCCACCCAGACCCATCCCCTTACCCTATCCCTGCATTTCCCTGGACACTATGCGCAATTTAGCATTTCCAATACACTTAACCTGCACATCTTTGGACAGTGAGGGAGGAATCTGGAGCAATCAGCAGAAAATCATGCAGACACAGGGAGAATGTGCAAACTCCACACAGACAGTTGCCTGAGGCTGGGATTGAACCAGGGTCCCTGGTGCTGTGAAGTAGCAGTGCTAACCACTGAGCCACTGTGCTGCCCAATGATGATGTCAGTGATTGCTATCCATGGAATATATCCTGATGTTTGGGAATGTTGACCAAGATGAAAGCTCAGAGGAACAATCGGTAAGCTGGTGTAACCTGATATCTGCTCAGACTTTCATGTTGGGAATTGTCATCATCTAGATTCTCTCCACTGCCTGGAAAAATCGCAAACTGCACTTAACTGAGGCAAGAGTAGGTGATAGATGGCAGTGCATGCAAATAGGCCTTTTGCTCAATATTGCATTTCTCACCTTTGTCATTCAAACCTTGAGTGCAAAATTAAACTTTTTTTCTCACTGTTAAGAATCTATTTTTTTGATTACTCCATGTTTTTCCAACTGACTCATTATTGCCGTTGTTGTTCAGGGGCTGGGATTTCTGCTCACTAGCTCTGTTTTTCTTTCTCAGATGCTGCCTGATGTGCTGAGTATTTCAAGCATTTGCAATTATTGTTTAACTTTTTTGGGGGTGGCACTTGCTCTTTCTAGTACACAGATCTTTGGTCCAAAATATCTTCATTACATGTTACGAATATTTGAATAAGCATTTCCCAAATACAATAATACAACAAATATGAGTTAGGAATACAGTAAAATTAGAGGTTGAATCAAATACAAATTTGTGCTGACGTTAAATGGAAATCAGGGATAATATGATTCAGTTTCATTTAGAACTATTAATGGGTTGGATGATTGGATAAGATTCAAACTCACCTGTTGTGAGTTTGAATCCCCATTCAGTGAATGAAAGAACAATGTTTTTGTACATTAAAGTATGCTGATCTTCTACTGATAGTGTCAATAACACAGAGATATCACAATGGTGACCGTGATCTTCAGATGTTTCATTTTGTGTTGCCAAATTGAGCAAAAAGGCAGCATTGAAATTAGTGTGGGTTCACTTAATGGTTGTTAAAAGCTCTTTGGCTATTAATATTTCAAAATTGTTACCAAGCTCTCTGTTTCCCCCACTGTTCTGTATTGATTTTAAAAAAATCATTCTGTGTGCGATAAGCAAACCTGAACTGCTTTGTTGGTGGAAGAGGCACGTTTGCTCTTGGACAATGAATTGGAAGTTGCTGGAATTTTCTTGGATCCAGGGGATTCCCTTTCTAGTTCATGTTCTGCTAGTTATGAGAATTTGTTTTGGAACAGAAGTTTTCATGTTTAAGATATTTATTGTCAAATGGAAGAAAGGATTTCCTTTTCTCTTGGCACAAAAGCCCATCCACAGCATTTTTATCTCTATGTATTACTTTGATTAGAAATCCCATTTCCAACATCTCTAAATGCCTTCATCTGCATAAATCATTTGCTAATTAACCACTGTTATTTAATTAGGGTCAGCCTGTTGTCGACCAGTCATTAATCATATCTAATTTAAAGTATGCCTTCTGTTCATTGGGTTTTTTTTTTGCCTGGTTCTTCTGAGTGCTGCTTCACACAGCCTGTCACAGCTGTACCTTGGCTCTGTTCTGCTTTTGTGTGGTTATTATAGAAGAGGGTAACAATGCAGCTAACAGATGATGAGGGTCATCAATATTGAACCAGGAACAGACTCAGACAGTTAATTGGGCCACTGGCATGAATAAAGTAGCTTGGCTTATCGTTCTGATGCTGAAGGAGACTAAAGCTGCTGCATTAATGTTTTTACTGATGCTGTATCATCTGCAATTGCTTGTATTCCTTTGGTTTAAACAGAGTGGTTTTGTGGATGACAAGCTCCTCTTCAACGTATTCCTTGAAGCATTGCAATAGTTTCTTGCACAGTGACTGAAATCAATATGAATTGGTTGCAATTCAGTGCAAGCTTTCAATGAAATTATACAAAAGATTTAAGTTTAGTAAAATGAAAAAAAAGTGAACTATTGTTTCAAAGCAAAAATAATCTAACGTTGAGAATTTTTATAAGCTGACCCAAAGATTGGTAAAGCTGAAACCTAGTAGGAAATATGAGGTGCATACCATGAATCCTTTCCAATGAAAAATTCTGAAGATATTAGAAGTACTGTTCCGAAATATTGCATTTCCTCAGCCCCATTTACCCCATCCCTGTCAT
This sequence comes from Chiloscyllium punctatum, assembly GCF_047496795.1. NCBI lineage: Eukaryota > Metazoa > Chordata > Chondrichthyes > Orectolobiformes > Hemiscylliidae > Chiloscyllium > Chiloscyllium punctatum. The sequence continues at coordinate 29,838,800 of NC_092770.1, read as the reverse complement.
GTCTGACCCATGTTACCTGTCCATACCCAACCCATTTAAATCAAAAATCTTGTATTTGCTGTCATATTTCCTCCATCACTCTGTGACACTTTAGTATCACTAATCCTATACCTCTCCCCAGGTGATCCACTTCTCTATCGGTGACCTTCTGTTCACCTTTCCTATTCCTTTTCATTCTGATATTGCTGTTAGAGCCTAAACATCTGAAACCCTTTCTTTGGAACCCCCTCCCCGTATCTGTCTGCTGAAGACTTCAGTTCCTCCTTTCTGAAACCATCTTTAAAAGCCAACTTGTCAATCTAAACTTTGCTACTCCTAAAGTATTTCTTGCTAGGTCAGCATTTATTTTTCTTAGATCTGTTTGAGATGTTTTGGCACAGTTTGTGGTAAATATACAATAGAAAAGCAAATTGCTGTCAGTTTTTAACAATATGAATTGGTTGCAATTCAATACAAGCTTTCAATGAAATTGTACAAAAGATTTGAGTATAGTAAAATGAAAAAAAGTGAACTATTTCCTGTGCAATGCTTGTTCTATTTTAACCTCTTTTCTAGGTCTTAGCAGTTACTGTCTGTGGGGACATCCTTAATTTTCCAGAGAGATCTCAGAATTACTTTTCCCTCTGAATCTGATGTTTGTAGTTAATCTAAAATTTGAGCCCATTGCCTCAATGCCCAAGTTATAAAATTGGGCAGGATGATCTGCCACTGCATTTGGCAGCTCATTAAGTTCAATGAATAGAAAGCACAGGTTTAGTTTTAAAAAGAGGTGAAAAACCACAGGAACCTACTCAGATTTATCAGCTATGGCTCAGGGGGTAGTACACTGGCCTTAGAGACAAATAATTGATGGTTCAGGTCTTAGTTGAGAGACTTGAGCATCTAGTTCTTACTTACACTTGAGTTTATTATCGAGAGAGTGGTGAACTGTTGAGGTATCATCTTGTAGCTGAAACGTTAAACCTTAGTCTCAACTACTCTATTGGGTATGCGACAAAAAAATCTTACATCACTACTTGAAGAAGAACAGGGTTATTTTCTCTGATGATTTGGAGATATACATTGTGCATTTTTTGAGCAAAATACAATCTGCAGGCTGTCAATAAGTGTAATAATTTTATAAATTCTACTTTGGGAATACAACCAATCTGACTCAAGATTGGGATACAGACAGCCTCTGACCTCAACCTTTAATGCATTGTCTGAGCTGAGATGTCACCTTTTGTTATAAAGACTTAAATTATCTCAAGAAGGTGACTTTTAAAAAAAAGTTCTGGGGTTTACACATTAATGAACAAAACCTGCAACCCATCCTAAAAGATGAAAGACTTAACAATTCAGGTTTGTTCAATATATCATTTCAGAATTTATAGCAAAAGATTAAGCAACTGTGTCTTATGATCTTATACACCACAATCACCTGATGAAGGAGCAGCAGTTTGAAAGCTGGTGCTTCCAAATAAACCTGTTGAACTATAACCTGATGTGTGATTTTTAACTTTGTCCACCCCAGTCTAACACTGGCACCTCCGCATCTTGGTTTAAGAAGGCAGCTCACAATCACCTCTTTTGTAACTTGGCATGGGCAATAAATGTTAGCCCAGCCAGCGAAGCTCACATCTCATTGATGAAATTCTTTAAAATTGCAGGTTTTTAATGTATTAATTCATGGTATATCAGCATTACTACCTGGGCCAGCATTTATTGCCCATCCTTAATAACTCTTGAGAATGTGTTGGAGTCCTCCTCAGAATCTTGTGCATATTGCTTCTTCTTCGCTGTTATCAGACTTTGAATAGACCTCTGAAATGTTAGTGTTAATCTCCCCAACTGCCCCCTCCCTGGCTCCCTCTGCACGTTCTTTGTGGCTGTAACACTGTATTCTGCACTCTGTTCTGTTACCCTGATGCACTTTGTATAGTATGATCTGCTTCTATAGCATACAAAACAATACTTTTCTCTGTGTCTCAGTACATTAAAGATCAATAAATCAAACTAACACTCCGAGTTTGCTTTTCTTCTTATTTTGTAACATTGACTAATTTAACTATTTAGTTCCTTCCTAAATTTCATTAAATTGTATATTGTTGAGGCCCCACCATCGATTGCTTTGACAGTCGATTTATTGCAGTTTGCCAAGTTAAAATGACCCATGTCTGTTTCCTGTGATTTAGCCAATCCTTTTATCTTGTACAAGAGCCATTTTATGTACTTTTGGAAATTTATCTATTCCTTTCCCAGTTTGTCACTTCCTCAAATAACACTAAGTTTGTCAATCACCATTCCCCTGTCATCAAACCATATTGACCTTGCTCTGGAATATCCTGTAGTCACAAAATGCACTCTAAACGCAACTCTTTCTTTTAATGGATCTTTTGAGACCATAATACAGAGTTTTTTTTTGCTGTGAACGTTCTCTAGCTAGCATCCAACATTTTCAAGCCATCTAAAGTTGTTATGCACTGCTTTGTGTGTATTCTTCGATTTGCGTGTTGGGAGCTTGAATTATTCCATTGAAGCACTGGGAGAAGTAGGTATTGAGACATTTGTATCCTGCCGAAAATGCAACGGATACAAGACCCTAGGTGCAATAGAAAATGAGCAATTAACTAGCACCTACTTAGTTGAATTCAACTCTGAGCACAGAATACCATTAATAGAACATGGACAAACATCTAGGTTAATCAGCACACTGCTTGCCTGCATTGTACTGTTGTTTGTTAGGTGGTTATACATTCACTCTACAATCAGTGAGAGTATTGTCACAAATGTACTGATCTTTTCAACTGCATCATCTTCCTCCATATCTGGTGACTGAGTTATGCTAAACACATATAAATATTAATATCCTTTCATTTTGTTTGGCATTTAAGTGGGATCACCAGCTGCCACTTGCTGCATGCTATGTGCAGTTCACATAAACCTGCCGTGAATTCTCCATTTAGATATCATTCAGGTAGCTTTTATGGTTAAATTAGCATATATTGGAGATTATTACAGTCTTAAGATGAAGAAGCACAACCTAAGAATTGCAATTTTTTTAGTTATGCTTCATTCTCAAACTATTATAATTGAAACACATTAAGGACAAGTGTAGAATGTATCTTGACGGATTTGAAATCAGCACATACGCATTAGCATAATGGACACTGGTTTTGATAGCTGAAGTAGGTAATCACAATAATAATAAATTTGACTTCTACAGTTCTTGTATTTTTAATCAGCTGCAAGTTCGACATTTTGTATAAAATATGTTTCCTGTGTGACAGTATAAACATATCTGCCTTCATATTTTATCAAAAGGGTTTGACTGCATTTAATGGTTGTGTATTGTGTAGCTTGTCTTTTCTGATGGATTTAAAATCCCCTGTGTAAAACTTAAGAGTCTTCATTAAAAATGCAGCAAAAATATTCAGCAGAAATTGCTGCCAAGTATCCAACAGTGACACAAAACACATTATTTCTTCAGGGCCTCATAGGCAATATGTTGCTAATTGACCAAGAGAATCAACTTGGCCTTCAATTAAAGAATGCTTGGCCTCACTTGGGTCAAGCATGAGTGATTGAGAGATAGAGATGGCATGACAAATTTACAGCGTAAAGTAAGTGACAAGAGTCTCCATGGCACCTGAAGTAAAATCAAGTCATTGCCAATTTATTGAACTTTGAGTTCTTGTTATGAAACATTTCGTATTACATTGTATGGGTCACCTGTATCTCACATGGAGGTTGCCTTGAGTGCCCTTGTAGATCATAATAAAACTACAAAACAAAAAGTCCATTGATTTGAGAAGCAGTTAAAGCTGGAGATGTTTAAAGTTCTGAAATGCAGATGTTTTGATGCCAGCTAATATTATTACTAGACAAGTGAGATCCTAAACACAAATCTGCTGTGATCAATTGTACTTTGCTTGTTTTCTTCATGTAACAAGGTTATCTTCCACTGAGACACAAACCCACAGTGCTGCAGATTTGAATTTGGCAATTAAGCTAAGTTACTACTCAAAAGGAATGAGAAGAAAATGGAATAAAGTAAACTACTTAATATTAAAAAATTGAAAGATTTCTGAATGCACAGTCAAATACAACATTCCAGCTATTCCAACAGCATCCTTTTACGGTACTAAAAGACCAGAAATAATTCCCTTCTCTATCACACCTATGGGCTTGACTTGATTGTTGCTTTAAATTCCCCATCTTGAGAGTCTTTTATAGTCTCTCTTCTTTGAGTATTAGTACAAATGAGCTTAGACTTTCTCAACTTCAAATAATCCCTTCAGAGTACTAACGAAATAATTCTGGTCTGGAATTTTCAATATAAACCCTTTCACTGAGGTAACCTATTTCTAACTTTCCTGAATGAACTCTTTGCTCCAGGAAAGCCATGTCCTTTATATATAATTTCCACCAGGATGATTTCAAACTTTATTCAAATAGCAGAGCAGACTCTGTTCCAAATGGCCTAATTCTTCTATATCTTACCTGTTATGTGCTTTACCCCTGAGCAAAGATAAAATTCATCATGCTTTGAACTGAAAGCAAACTGATCATCTTTAACATCTACTCTGTCCTTCCTTAAAACACTCCTGATAAAAACACTTTTACATTTCGAATCCAGGAGTATCTCTCTCCTAATTGTATGTTTCAAAATAAATCACAGCTCCAGAAAACTAACAAGTTAACCATTGAACCCCTTTATTGTACCCCAAATACCAAAGCTCATGTGCCACTAATTTAAAATGCAAGTTCTCAAATGTCAACGGATAATGCAAAACTAATGATTGTGAATGTTCTTAAAATCACTGAACCAGACCTTATTACAATAATCTTCAGTGTTTCTATTCCAAACAAAAATTAAGCAAAGGTATAATCAATGCACAAACGCCTTGCAAATCTGAAGGAAAGAGATCAAAAACACCGGACTGTTTCATAAGCATAGCTCAGTGCTTAGAATGTATATTAAAAAAAGGCAGACTTTCATTTACCCTAACACTTTTTTCATGACCATGGGATGACCAGAAATATTTTACAAATAATGAATTACTTTTTGAGTGTGAGATCACTGTTGTAGGAAAGATGGCAGTCAATTTGGGCACAATAAGCTTCCGTAGATGGCAGTTCAATAATGATATCTGTTTTCTGGATGATGAGGGATGAATATTGACCAGGGCATGAGTGATAATTTATTGCTGTTCAAAATGGTGCTTTGGAACATTTTTTTATATGTCTACCCAAGAGGAAAAAACAAAGCCAAAGGCACCTCTGATAGTCCAGTTCCCTTTCAGTAATTTTCATTTCTCTATTCCCTGGAGTGGGACTTCAACCTAACAATCTTTTCAGAGATAACATAACCATAGCTGACAACCCGCCAATTTTCCTAAAATGTTTAATCAGTTTTTGTTGTATTTCTGATGTCTACTTACACAGTCAAATGACAACAGCACCAGTAATATATCCTTGGTAGATTACAAATCGATTTATTGTACTGGCTTGCATTCTGGAGTTGCTTGGAAACTGAGGTAATGGTTCTGCAAGTATTAATGTTAGAGACTGGCATCATTAAACTGGATGGAGTTTTGTGCAAAGTGGCTTGGTTGGGATAAGGTAAAACAGCTGAGATCTTGTAACATGAAGACACATATATCCCAAGTCTCCTGGTTATCTTAGTAACAATGCTGATCTTGCTAATGTGTCCTGTATCTGATCACTAACATGCAATAACTATCCAAAGAGAGCCTCTTCTTACTGAGAGACTCTTTGTGGCGGGAAAATACCCCAACCACCAGCTGCCAGTAGTTTGTTGTTCAAAACCAAACACAGCATGGTGACAGCGATGGGATTGGAATTCAGCTTAGCTGTATCATCTAACAAGGTAGATATAATGAGAACTCTAGTGGACCTGGGAGCTGTACTGGATATTTACAGCTTAAATACTTTAGTTCTAAGAACTACTCATACGGACAGTGAAGCAGCTGAACAGTGAGAGATCCTGTGGAGGGAACAATGGAAAGCTCATCAAAGGGAAAATAACATTTAATAGTAAAAATAATTTTTACCACCAACTTGATAGCGCACATTTGCTTCTATGGTGCTTATGTGCTAGTCATACCTGATAGTTACAGATTTGTCAAAAGTTTGTAGGTGCAGTCCAGAGCAGAGGTTCAGCTAGGAAGTGAACAAGCATTGGAGCTCAGTAAAGTTTTAAAAAAACAATTACATAAAATAAATAATAAAAAAAAAAGTTTCTAGCTGAAGACAATTGCCACCATTGTGTAAGACATGTCTACAGTAGGGAAATCCCAGGCAGTTAAGTTAAACCGAAGCCACAGCACCACTGTTGATGTCCAAAATGGAATATTTCAATTCATTGTCTTCCAAGGAAGAATTATTGTATCTGTGACAGAAGTAAATCAGCTGCAGCACTTGTGTAGCATGACTGACCATATGAAGACATTGAGTTCTGCAGTAAGATAACCACAGAAGGTAAATGATGTTCAATTTAATTTACAAAGTGAAGTTGAGTTTGCAAACTTTACCCTTAATATATTAAAAGTTTGAGAATGTACGTTTGCTTACATGGATTGAAGATGGGCTCCATATGGTGTCATGGAAGCCAACACTGAAATGGCACAACCGATGTCCAAAGATTCAGAACAATATCCACTACCTGATTCTATAGGGAAGAGTTCCTATGTGAAAGAAATTCAGAAGATTAAAGGTTTTCCATATAAAGTACTGGACTGACTACCTGGCTTCGTAGGAACAGAGTCCTCAGCAAATGACTTCCGAGATAAAGCTCCTCCTTGGAGAAAGACTTACGAACCATATACGGTCAGAATGGAACCTAGGTTAGCAGTTCTCAAGCCAAAAACTTATCAGTCTTCCTGCAGCATTCCTATATACTGCACACGTGCACAGCTGCTCTGACATTTCACACACAATGATTTACTGTCATATACGGAGCGTGGAGTTCTGCACAGGAGAGGAAAAAACATTTGGGGCAACGTTGCTTCCAAGTCCCAAGAAAGTCTTTTGGAAAACTTATGAAACCACCAGATTATTTTAATTTTTAAAGTTCGATCTTGGGGAGAAATACTTCATGGTAAATCCAAATATATACATAAAAGTATAAATGTTAACAGTAAGGGAAAAGGTTTAGTGTGCAATGTTACATTAGCTAATGGTGTGACAGGGTTAATATTGGAGACTGCAGAAAGAGGCTATTTGGTCTATCAAGTCCATCTGACCCTCAAGAGTATGCCATCTAGATGCAACCCCCACTCTAACCCCATAACTTGCCATGGCTAATCCACCTTACCTGCACATCCCTGGACTGTGGGAAGAAACTGGCGCACCTGGCAGAAACCCCCACAGAAAGGGGTAATGTGTGCAAATTCCACACACAGTTACCCAAGGCTGGAATCAAACCGGAGTTCCAGTTGCTGTGAGGCAGCAGTGCTAACCACTGAGCTGCCCTATGCATCATCTACTTACGTCATCTTGTCTTGGGAGGATGTTTAGGATTTCAGTGAAGAGCTATATCCTAAGTGTCCCTGTGAGCTCTGTAACCATGTTGATTTTACTAATGTAACTTATATCTGATTATTGATATTCAGTAAACTAAATCTTGTTCAACAGCTTCTTGTTAAGTTTCACATGGTAGGGATAAACTAAACCACTACAAGCTGCTAGTGGTTGAATGTAGAATATAGAACGATACAGGCCCTTCGGTCCTCGATGTTGTGCCAACCTCTTATCCTACTCTAAGATCAAACTAACCTACATACCCTATATTTTACTATCATCCATGTGCCTATTCAAGAGTGGCTTAAATGTCCCTAATGTATCTGACTCTACTACCACCACTGGCAGTGCATTCCATGCACCTGACACTCTGTGTAAAGAACCAGCCTCTGACATCTTCCCTAAGCCTTCCTCCAATCACCTTTAAAATTATGCCCCCTTGTGATATCTGTTTCTGCCCTCGGGTGGGGGTGGGGGTGGGGGTGGGGGGGGGGGGGGAGAAAGTCTCTATTTAATCTATCTATGCCTCTCATCATCTTGTACACCTTTATCAAGTCACCTTTCATCTCCCTTACTCCAATGAGAAAAGCCCTAACTCCCTCAACCTTTCTTCAAAAGACACGCCCTCCAGTCTAGGCAACATTGTAGTAAATCTCCTCTGCACCCTCTCTAAAGTTCCACATCCTTCCTCATAGTGAGA